>NC_034613.1:83044577-83050540 GCF_900095145.1 Mus pahari
TGGGAGTGGGTGGGTAGGGGAGCAGGGCGGGGGAGGAGGGGTATAGGGGACTTTGGGGATAGCATTTGAAATATAAATGAAGAAAATATTTTTTTAAAAAAAAGAAACAAAATCCATCATTCTGTTGTCCACATGTTACTCATCTTCTTTTAAAGTGAAAGGATGGAAAAAAAGTATTCTGAACAAATGGGACTGGGAAGAAATCAGACTTTGCCACTGAAATATCTGAAAAAAAAAGAAAGAAATTAAAGCAAAGCTAATCAGAAGTGAAGACAAGCACTTCAGTCTAATAAAGGGAACAATTAAGGAGACATTATAAACTAACCAGGTATGCACTAAATAGTGGTGCACTGATTTAATAACATCTCTACAACTGGAATTAAATATGCAGATTATGACTACACTAATAATAGTAGATGATTACAAAATTTCACTTGTTTCCAATAGCAAAACTTTAGAATTATATTACATCTTATATCAAATGATCCTAAAGATATCTACAGAGCATTTCACACAAACACCAAAGAATATGCATCATATCTGGAAGCTCAAGGTTCTATAAAACAAAAGACATCTTGCAATACAAATTAAATATTTACAAATTCAGAAAAATTAAAAATAATTCCATGTATCCTATCAGATCATTGTGCAGTAAAACTTAAAATTAATAGTAAACAGTTCTATACTAAATATGCACAGAGATTAAACAGCTCATTACTTTATGAATCAGACTCAATTTGTCCAAGCAAAATAAACATCCTCTGCACAGACTAAGAAATAATCAATCAAATGAAGAGGAAGCCCACAGAATGGAAGAGAACCTTTTCAAACTATATATGTGACAGAGGATTTATAAAGAACTCAAAAGCAAAGACTCAAAACAGTGCAGTTCAAACAAATAGAACTGGGATCTGACCAGAGAGCTTTTAAAAGATGGAAAAATATGGCTAAGGACATATCTCAAAAATAGTTTATTTTCTCTAACATTTAGGAAGATGCAAATAAAAACTACCCTGAGGATTTATTTTACCATACTCAGAATGGCAAAGATCACCAAATAACTGACTGAGGTGGTGTGGGGAAACTGGAACCCTCACTTACTTTTGGTGGGATGGCAAACTGATTAAGTCATATTGGAAAACAAATTTTCAATAAGTTAAACGTAAATCTATCATATGACATAAATATACCACTTCTTGGCATATGATCAAAGGACTTGGCACCCATCTCCACAGATTCTTTCTCAGTATGTTCCTTGCCACTCTATTCGCAACAGCTAAGAAATGGAAACAACCTAAACATCCTCAAATTAAGGCAGGGATAATGTAAGTGTGGTACATGTACACTATGGAATACTATTCAGCTTTAAAGAAAAATGAAATCTTTTTATATAAATTTTTATTAGATATTTTCTTTATTTACATTTCAAATGCTACATCCCCCCATGCAAAAAAATTAAAAAAAAGAAGAGAAGGATTCTGGGCACCGAAATGAGGCAAAAGAAGAAAGTAAAGGAACTGAGAAAAGTTAGGAAAGAAAATGCAGATACCATGGTTTTCTATTAGCAGATTCCAGTCCAGCAAATGTGCAGGTTTTGAACTTCTAAATTCAGACAGATTGCATGATGTGCAAAAAAGATTGGTTATATTTTATTTAGTTAGTTTTTGTGACAGGGTTTCTCTACACAGTTGTGGCTATCGTGGAACTTGCTCTGTAGACAAGATTGCCAGGAGTGATGGTATTAAAAGCATGCACCTCCACATAAATAAATAAATAAATAAATAAATAAATAAATAAATAAATAAATAAATAAATAAATAAATGAAATCATGAAATTTGCAAGTAAATGTATAAAACTTGAAACACATCATATTGAGTGAGATTGCCCAGACTCATAATGACAAACATTGCACATTCTCTCATGTCTGAGGCTGCTAATTTCAAATCGACAGATGTCAACATATATCATGAATAACTGCAGAAACAAGAAAAGTAAAAAGAGACCATTTCTGGTATAGGACAGTTAGGGAGCAGTAGAAAGGAGGATCGCAGCGTAAAAGTGATCTGACAGGGAAATTGGAGAAACGGGGGGGGGGATTCTTATTATGAAGAGCAAAGGATAAAAATACAGAGAAGGAAGAGGGAGGAGAAAATAAGGGTCAAGATAACTGAAAGAGTCACAATGATTCACAGTATTGAAAGTCTTGAAAATCTTTTTTTGTTTGTTTGTTTTTTGTTTTTGTTTTTGTTTTTTTGTTTTTTGAGACATGGCTTTTCTGTGTAGCCCTGGTTGTCCTGGAACTCACTCTGTAGACCAGACTGGTCTCAGACTCAGAAACTTTGCCTGCCTCTGTCTCCCAAGTGTTGGGATTAAAGGCATGCACCACCACTGCCTGGCTTTTGAAAGTCTTTCTAAAAATATCTCTAATACTATTAAGTTGGTATATAGACATTTCTAGTTTAAATGTATTTTTTTTTTAATTTGGCTACCCCATCAAAGAGTCAAACACTAACCAAAACCTCAACCCCAAACACAACAAGACTTCGTTTGAATTATTCAGGATTATCCAAGTGACTGGCAAACATTTCAACTATTACTAGTGCTCTTGGTTGCCACCAAGAGGTGAAAGATAGGCTAAGCCATTGTTGCTTAAGTACCATGCAGTTCAGACACTGGGCCCAGGCCCTTGAACTGGAACTACCCTGAAAGTCTCCTGATTGTGCAATAACTTCCATGTTACCAAAAGGCTCCATGTAAGCTTCCTATTCAGCTTTGACATCTGTGAGTTACACCAATGACTAACACGACATGAAACAGTAGTGCCACACATAACTTGGTAAGTAATAGACAAATCTCTGTTTCATCTTAAGTTTGTCCCTACAAGACAGAAATCATACATGGTACCAGAAACCTAGCCAAGTACCTAGTGAGGTCATGGATCTTAGAAGAGAAGCTACAACTACAACCTTAGCAAATTTGGATAGTTCTTAACTATATTATAAGTATTTGTACTTATACCCATAAATGTGTAGTCCTCACCCGTCATTAAGGAAACCACATTTCTTGTTGTTATAGGTATCTTTGCCTAAAACAGCTTACATGTCTTTCTCTGATCTCTATTTGCTACAGACAGAAAACCACAACCAATAAAATATAGAGTTATGGAGCCTCAAAGGACCTGTGTACAATACCAAATACAAAGTGCCAAAACAAAAGAATATATGGAAACAATCTTTGGCTCTATCTAAGTTGAGAGACTACTGAGTACACTTCTTGACTTAGATAGGAGAAAATATTTATCAAAACTGGGGAGTGCAGTTCATTCTGGCTTTGAAAATAGCTCCCCAAAGGGTTTCCAACTGCCTTTCCCTCCTTGCCTTACTTTTCTAGACATATTCCTAGCAGGAGTTTGCTATTCTGAGCAGAGTCATTCTCAGAAAAGAGTACCCCAGATAAATGAAATGGCCCTGCCAGTCATATATCTCAGTATCCATTCATAAATTGCCTGTGTTCGCTGCACTCAGTTCCTCAGAATTTCTTGACATGAGCCAGTGCCTCTGAGCTTGTTCAACTTTCAGTGAACTGTTGAAATTGATTTGGGGGGTCTTATGAAGCAAAAACCTAATCCCTTGCTGTCATATGTATCTTTGCCTGGGGCAGCTTATATGCCTATCTCTGACATCTCTTCTTTTTTGCAGATATTAGGTTTCTATTAGCATAATATAAGATCACATTAGCTTTTCAGTAATGCTTTCCCAATGATGACTCACCCAGGGTTTTGCGACAATTCTAATCTTCTAACTCATTTTTCACTGAAACTCTTGTCAAGTAACATGTCATATAGAGTAGTGATAAGGCTCACATTGGACAGCATACATATGTGTTAGGAGGTCTGGGAGCTGAAAAAGAAAAGAACTTGAAAATGCCATTCCAACTTAGAGACTTCTAAACTAGCCAAGGGAGTAAAAATGGAGTTTTGCTGTTTTTGCAAAACTTTACTGAATAGGTAGCGAGTTTTTAAGAACCACGATGAAAGACACTTTTTTCCCTGTACCTTTGTGTACTCTTTCCAATACCTTTGAACAATATAATGACTCCATTTTCATGTATTGATGCTCAGAGAAGCGATGTTATTTGTGTACCAATCATTGAGAATAAAGGCTTCACCACTGACTGAGATTTTGTTTTGCAGTCCTTTGGAATTCTAGTTCTATATAAGTAAAAGTGGAACTTTAGGAAAAGGATTTCTAGAAGATGCCAACATTAGTTTTGGTATACATGATATATCTACTTATTCTAATGCAAGTAGTATCTTAGCTATATTTTTCTACAGCGGTGACAAAACACTATGACCAAGGGAACTTATAAAAGAAAGTGCTTGATTTGAGCTTAGGTTTTCAAAGGGTCACAGTCGATGACATCAGAGCAAAGACATGGTGGCAGGCATATTTAAGAGCTTACATATTGATCCAGAAATAGAAGACAAAGAAAAACATTAGGAATGATGCGAGTCTTTTGAAACCTCAAAAACTATTATCAGTGGCACATCTCCTCTAACAAGGCCACATCTTCAAGTCTGTCCAAAAACAATTCCACAAATGGGGACCAAATATCCAAACATATAATCCTATAGATACTATTCCCATTTAACCATCGTAAGTGATGTATGGGATGGATGTACCAGTGCCTTTTTCAAAACATATAACAAAATACAAACATACACCAGATGATAACCCAATCTAAGTGTAAAAAAACACAACATACAAATCAGTTTCATTGCTTATTGTGTTGTGCAGGAATGATAACTGATCCCTTTCACTAATTCAACTATACAGTATAGTAGTCCAAAATGTTCATATGAACACCATAGTAACATGGGTTTCAATTTTAGATGCTATATTTACTTGTTGTGGAATGACAGCATCTTCCTTAACATTTTAAAACTTTGACTCTTTGTTAAATCAAGTTAATGTCACCCTGCTTATTAAGCTAGCTATGAAAATTTATTGAGACAATGTGATCAAGTGTCTATAATAGACTTGGTCGTTAGTAGTAGAAACTGTTATAGTTATTATTGTTTTCTAATAATTTAAGTTAAAAACAGATGAAGAACATTTCAATCTATAAAACATTATACATTGCTTACAAACCCTAATATATAATTAAATAGAAAGAAATATTTCTTCAGTGAATTAAACACACACACACACACACACACACACACACACACACACACTGAAGGACAACTCAAAAAAGGAATTCTTGTATCTGTTTTATCATGAGAGTGTTCTAAACAAGATCCTTAGACTAACAACAACCCCAGGATTTCTCATGAAAACCTCATTTTGAACAGTTGTTCAAAGTGATTCCCAAAATAATGTAGATTATTGATGTGGACTATTCACTACCTCTCAAGTGTTGACAGTGGGACACAGGACTCAGATGATATGATCTACATCTAACCGGGAAGATTCTTTCTTGTATTCTATCTTCCATGCTTCCAGAAAATACTATAGTAGCTGCCAAGGGAAATCAGGAATTAAACAATCCTACCTAGCTCCTATGAACTATGACAATGAATAACACAGCAAGATGTAGTTAGGTACAATAAATGGCAATACAGTTTGGTGGCAACCAAAAATTGTCCAAATGGACATTAGGTCTAGTCAACCAGGAAGGATTCCATGTTTAGTATTGAAAACCTAGCTATCTTCATGAAGCTAGTAAGGTCATGAACTTTAGCAAAGAACCTGTTATGTCACTTTTCCAGACCAACATAACCTTTTCTTTTCTTTTCTTTTCTTTTCTTTTCTTTTCTTTTCTTTTCTTTTCTTTTCTTTTCTTTTCTTTTCTTTTCTTTTCTTTTCTTCTTTCCTTTCCTTTCCTTTCCTTTCCTTTCCTTTCCTTTCCTTTCCTTTCCTTTCCTTTCCTTTCCTTTCCTTTCCTTTCCTTTCCTTTCCTT
>NC_034613.1:83050551-83096895 GCF_900095145.1 Mus pahari
ATATTAGAATGGCTACTCCAGCTTGTTTCTTCAGACCGTTTGCCTGAAAAATTGTTTTCCAGACTTTTGCTCTGAGGTAGTATCTGTCTTTATCCCTGAGGTGGGTTTCCTGTAAGCAGCAAAATATGAGGTCCTGTTTGTGTAGCCAGTCTGTTAGTCTATGCATTTTTATTGGGAAATTGAGTCCACTGATGTTAAGAGAAATCAATGAAAGGTAATTTTTGCTTCCTGTCTTTTTTGTTGTTAAAGTTGGGATTCTGTCTTGTGGCTGTTTTCTTTTGGTTTTGTTGAGGGATTACTTTCTTCCTTTTTCTAGGGTATAGTTTCTTAGTGTTGGTGTTTTACCTTTATCATCCTTTGAAGGGCTGGATTCATGGAAAGATAATGTTTGAATTTGGTTTTGTCATGGAATACTTTGGTTTCACCATCTATGGTAATTGAGAGTTTAGCTGGGTATAGTAGCCTGGGCTGGCATTTGTGTTCTCTTAGGGTCTATATAACATCTGTCCAGGATCTTCTGGCTTTCATTGTCTCTGGTAAGAAGTCTGGAGTAATTCTAGTAGGCCTGCCTTTATATATTACTTGTCCTTTTTCTCTTACTGCTTTTAATATTCTGTCTTTATTTGTTGCATTTGTTGTTCTGATTATTATGTGTCAGGAGGAATTTCTTTTCTGGTCCACTCTATTTGGAGTTCTGTAGGCTTTTTGCATGTTCATGGGCATCTCTTTCTTTAGGTTTGGTAAGTTTTCTTCTATAATTTTGTTTAAGATATTTGCTGGCCCTTTAATTTGATAGATAATCTTCATTCTCATCTACTCCTATTATCCGTAGGTTTGGTCTTCTCATTGTGTCTTGGATTTACTGAATGTTTTGAGTTAAGATCTTTTTGCATTTTGCATTTTCTTTGATTGTTTTGTCCATGTTCTCTATGGAATCTTCTGTACCTGAGGTTCTCTCTTCTATCTCTTGTATTCTGTTGCTGATGCTCAATGGTTCCTGATTTCTTTCCTAGGGTTTCTATCTCCAGAGTTGTCTCCCTTTGGGTTTTCTTTATCGTTTCTACTTCCTTTTTCAGAACCTTAATGTTTTTGTTCAATTCCATTCCCTGTTTGGTTGTGTTTTCCTGTAATTCTTTAAGGGATTTTTGTATTTCTTCNAGCTGTTTAGCAGTGTTTTCCTGTGATTCTTTAAGGGATTTTTGTGTTTCTTCTACCTGTTTAGTGGTTTTATTCCTGTAGTTCTTTAAGGAATTCTACCTGTTTAGAAGTGTTCTCCTGTAATTCCTTGAGGGCTTTTTGTGCTTCCTCTTTAAGGGCTTCTACTTGTTTAGCACTGTTCTCCCGTATTTCTTTGAGTGAGTTATTAATGTCTTCCTTCAAATCTTCTACCACCATCATGAAGTATGATTTTAAATCCACATCTTGCTTTTCGGGTGTGTTGGGGTATCCAGGACTTGCTGAAGTAGATGTTCTGGGTTCTGATGGTGCCCAGTGTTTTTGGTTTCTGTTAGTAAGATTCTTATGTTTGCCTTTTGGCGTCTGGACATCTCTCGTGTTAATGTTCAAGGTTTCTCTGGCTGGAGTTTGTTCCTCCTGTGATTCTTTTAGCCTCTGTCAGCACTCCTGGGAATCCAACTCTCTCCTGTGTCCCTGTGGTCAGAGCACTCTCTGCAGGCAAGCTCTCCTCTTGCAAGGCAGGTGTCCAGGAGTCTGGAGCTCTGAGTCATGGGGTCAGAGCCCTCCCTGTAGGCCGACTCTCCTCCAGTGATCCAGAGGACCTGTGGTGTGGAGGGTCCTCCAGAGTGCTCTGCTGCCTCTGCTGGATTCTCTGGAGTTGATTGTGTTCCACTCACCCATGATCCTGAGGACCTGGTGTTTGAAGAGTCTTCTGGAGTGCTCAGTGGCCTGCACTGGGGTTATGAAGAGATATATAAGGCAGGGGTGGCCCTGACCGGACTGGAACCCTGCCTCTGGTTGGGCTGTGTTCCTGCTGGCACAAGCCCCACCTGGATTCTCTGGAGCTGATTGTGTTCTACTCACCCGTGATCTCGAGGACCATGCGGTGTGGAGATTCCTCAGGAGTGCTCAGCTGCCTCTGCAGTGATCTTAAAATTCAGTGGGCAGTCCTCTAGGGACTGTGGGGTGTCTGCCAACTCTGTTACCTGGTGCTGGCGCAGACCGAAGGGATTTGTACCCCTGGTCAGGCCGGTTCTCTGCTTCCCTAGTGCTGTCTCAGGTCCTGCGCACGATTGGATTGGAGCAGAAGTTGTGTTCCACTCACCAGTGATCCTAAGATCGCTTGGGCAGTCCTCTAGGGACAGTGGGCATGTCTGCTGACTCTGTGCCCTAGGTGACCTGGTCAACATAATCTTTTCTATATTCTAAATTTTATCCTTATACACATAGATAAGTGTAGCTATCCTCTATCAAAGAAACTTCTCTTTATAGCAAATGGAGACTATTAGAGAAAAGGAAAATTGGTTACATTGCAGAGAACAATGGATCTTGGAGAATCCAACTCCAACAGACACTTCTACACTGAATCTATGGCTCAGGGAACAATATGCAAGATTGTAGGAGTCAAAATAATAAGATGTCTGCTGTAAAACAGGCTGCCCTAAAAATGACTGCAAAAACAAGTCTGTGATGCTGGTAATATCAATAGATATGATAATGTAGAAAGACAAATTTTTGTAGGGTCATCCACCTAGACAAAGAATTGTAGTGAAATAATGACTCCTGGGAAAGGGAGGCTTAGTATCTCCCATGGATGAGCCACCGTCTTATTTTTCAAATGTAGAATGGTCAGCTCTGCAACCATATACATGGTACCAATAAAAATAGACATAGCAGATTGTAGTTCTGTATTGTTATGTACATACATACATACATACATACATACACACTTTAAGCTATAGATTTGAGAGTGCAGAAAGAAACATGTGAGGGGTTTGAAGGAGAGTAATGAGGGAGGACTGGAAGAAACAAGAGGAGTGGAGAAACTTATATAATTCTATTCTAATTAAAAATAAAATGAAGAAAAATAGTCTGTTCTCCTTTAATCCTATAACTTGAGTGTTGCAGGATTTTCCCTGTGCAATTACATTAGTGCAGAGGAGGTCTATGATTGGTCAGGGAGAAGGGAGGCAGGTCTAAGAGTTACAAAGAGAGGGGGAAAGCCTCTCAGAAGAGGAGAAGCAAGATGGCTGCTGACATGTACTGACTAGACGTTTTCCAGCCACAAGTTGCTATGAATTCAGAAGGTTAGAAATATTGGGGTAAAGCTTTTATCATTATCAATTGCCTCTGAAATTATTGTATTGGCATCTTATAAATTGTGATATTATTGATACATAAATCTGATTGGTTAATTAAGCATTAAGAAAAAAATTAAGCATTAAGAGTCTTGATTCTACTGGGACTTATTTGGTTACTGTAGTGTGGGACTGCCTGTTACAGGGGGTTATAGCAGAGATGGAACTAGAGGGCTCGCTGTGGAGAGTTGGCAGCCTGTAGGAGCGTGGAAGCTTGGTCCAGCACCTTGGAGAGTTGGCAGGTTCATTTTTAAATATTTCCTGCAACACTTAAGAGGCAGAGGTGAGGGTATCTCTGTGAGTTCCAGGTCAACTTAGACAATATAGTGAATTCCTGGCCAGCAAGGACTGCAAAGTACAACCCTCTCTCATAATAACCAGCCATACCAACAAACTCATCTGTTTTAAGCTGGGTATTTTTGTACATCCATTGTACATGATACTGTGTTGCTGAAATATATTTTATAAAATTGTAGATTGTAAATTGACTGTACCGCACAACTAAAATTTATTTTCTAAAAGAAAGAATTAATTTATGTAGTGTGTTTGAAAAAAAAAAAAGAACCCAAATTGGTGGGCATTAGTGTAGAGTGGTCTTCAAATTGTAATGCATAGGAATGAAAACACTAAGAATAAACAACTTCTTGGATGACACTTTGATTTTGAACAGTTTCCATCTGAAGTAAACTAGCTTACATTTAACATCTGAGTTTGAGCTCTCAAACCTACACAAATGTAGAGAGAGGGAAGAATTGTCACAGTATTTTCCTCTGACTTTTGGCCATCATGTGTGTTCTCTCTCTCTGTCTCTATCTCTCTGACTTTGCCCTACTCTCACACACAGATATACACACAAACACACAGAGAGACATTCCTATTTTCCCAGAACCTTCTGGGATGCCAGAAATGGCACACTTAGATGAGGCTTGGGCATAGGGACTGTGACAGTTCCCATTCTTCCCCACCATGCTCTTGAGATAAATTTCCATAGACATACCCCTGCTGTGGTGTAGACAGATTTGAAGACACTGACTCCACTGTCCTCATTCCCACCATATTTTTAGGCAGTCACTAACAGAAATCTCCAGGTTCATGTCTATTCTATAGGGCCAGGGTTATGAATTCTGAATCCTTGTTCTAGTGGATCCAGAGGTCAAAGAGTGAGATACAAGCAGCAGAAGAGTTTGGGAATCCAGTGTTCTTTTTAAAATTATGATTTATTTTAAGTATATGAGTGCTCTAATCGCATGTTCATCTGTAGACTAAAAGAGAGCATTGGCACTCATTATAGATGGTGGTAAACCACCATTGGGTTGCTGGGAATTGAACTCAGGTCCTCTGGAAGAGCATCTAGTACTCTTAACTGCTGAACCATCTCCCTAGCCCCCAAATCAATGTTCTTAACAGTACTAAGACATTGTTCAGTCATCAGGGATACCTAGTAGCAAGTCTTCTTGGTTTGATGAGGATGAGAATAAATGATATTGATAACCTGCAATTTACTTTAGAGCACCTCATGTTTATTTTTTCCTTTGGGCTCACCTACCTCATCACACATCCTTGAGTTTAGAATAAGTTTGATCTTGAGAATCTAAAAAAAAAGAGGCTAATACTTCACTGCAAGAACACCAAACCTCAAAACAAGCATATAGTATAGGATAGTATAGAATCAGTTTAGTCAGAATATAGTAGTTTAAACTGAAAAATCTTCTTGCAGCTAAATCGATTTTTTATGAATTGAGGTAATTGATCTGAAGTGCCTTATATTAAAGTGTTTCTAACCATCTACCAAGATTAAGGTCTATGACAAAATAAAAGTAATACCTCTGACAACTTTAATTGCCTCCTCCAAGAAGAAAACAAAAGGCAAAAGAACTCAATGACTTCCCCTTGTGGAAACCCATACCACCTCTGTGTTTTCGTATTTATATTGAGTTATCCAAAAGAAGGTGTATTATTATTTTATACAATGTTAAACCAAAATTCTTTACAAAAGCAACTTAAGAATGAAAGGTTTATTTTATAGTTTAATGGCATAGGTATAGTTCATTAAACTGGAGAAGTCATGGTGCCTGGGGTTTGAGGATACTGGGCACATTGAATTTGCAGTTAAGAAGCAGAGAGATGAATACACATGCTCAACTTGATGTCTGCTGTTCATTCAGTTCAGGACTCTGACCCATGACCTAACTTAATCTAGGAAATCCTTCAGAGATGTGCCCAGTGTTTTGTTTGCATCATGATTCTAAATCCTGTCAATTTGATTTTAACCATCACAGGAGAAAACCAAATCCTGTGACAACATAACAAATGGAGCTTATAGTTATCTGCCTAACTCTGTGGCTACAACATTCACCTAAGGTGCTTGGGAATAATTAGAGTGCATGTCCCCTTTCAGTCACTGACCTCCAACAATTCAAGGATATGCTACTCTAAAATGATACTCCCAGGAACCATTCTGTTTTACTACTAGTTTTCAGGCTTTACCTTTAGTATGTGATGTAAATGATCTTACACAGATGGGTGTAGGGTATATCCTAATGACCAAGTGTACTCTTGAGGAAATTTAGAGGTTCTTGGATATAGCTCGAAAGCATGACATTTTGTTAAAAATTCTACTGACTGTCCATACCTCAGCCCCTTCTACATCAGACCCCTACTATTTTGGATTGTAATATCACAACAAAACCCATAGACAAAGGTGTTGATTTTCTCATCAAAATGATGCCATACTACATGACAGAATCAGAAAGGAATGAGAAAATATCATTCCTTATGTCCCAATGGGTTACTTGAGGATTTCATGAAATCCATCAACCATGATGCCTCACTCTCATGCTATTCTTGGACATTTAATTAGCCAGGCAGTCTCCAATTTCTGTAAAAAACTTCAGAAACTATGGATGAAAATTGACCTGACAGATCCAGTTGTTAAGACACTGACTTCTCAGTGTTCAACAACTGAGATGTGATGGAAGACAAAAAATAATAAAGGCAAGAAATGTCCAATGGGAGTTTTTAAAACTTATCCTTTCCTTCTTTCTGTTCATTACCATCCAAACTTTAAGGACACTCAAATATTTTTTATTTTCATAATTTTTAAGAAGATTCATTAGTGAGTTCTTCATGAATTTATCTTTTGTATTAACGGGTATGGATACAATGGTTTAAGCATTCACAAACTGAAAGACATGTAAATTGTTTTATGAACATTTCCACACACGTTTTGTTGGAAAGTAAATTTTCATCCAGCTAAGATAAGTGTGAGCAAGTATGTACATAGCAGTTGCATGCTCCATTTGAAACATTCTTTTCGTTAAGTGTGATGGTATATACAAAACTACATTTTGATAAAGATTATATAGAACTTAGCACATTTACAAATACAAAGTATACATACTACTGAGGCAGCCTGATTAAAGTTGGTGGACTATATTACTGCCTTTAATTTCTATATTACATATACTATAATTTTTCCTATTGTAATTAATTCAATTTGTGAGTCGTACTGTTTTGTGTTCTATTGATGTGATAAAACACCATGACAAAAAGCAACTTGGAAAGAAAAAGGATTCTTTGATTTATATATCACAGTAACTCACAAGTTACAGTCACTGAGGGAAGTCAAGGGAAGAGGAAACTCTAGGCAGGTACAAAGCCAGAGACTGTAGAGGAATGTTGCTTGCTGACTTCTTTTTATTGCTTCTTCTACCCGCTTTCTTATATAACCAAATACCACTAGTCGAGGGGTGTCATCACCCACAGTGGGATAGATCCACCCACAGCAGTAGTTAATAAAGACAGAATACCCTAGAAACCTACCCCAAAACGAATCTGATAGAGGAATTCTGAAATTGAAGTCCTCTTCCCCTACCCCGTTTTAAAGATGAGTTTAGTTTGTGACAAGTTGACAAAAATTCCCCTGTCCATCCAGATATTAATGGATAAAGAAAAGATTGTTTAGTCCTGCTGGGAGTAGATGTCCCGGGCTGGGATGGTACCCAAGGAGGCAGGGGGATGAGGTGAATGATTTGTAAGGGTGGGACTAAGGAGATAGAGGGAAGGATGCTGTGATCAGGATGTAAAGCGAATAAAGAAAAAAATTAAAAGAAACTAGAGTCCATTAATCCAGAATGAAAAATAAAAAAATATGTCATTTGCATGTAAATGGATTGAAATGGAGAACACTGTAAAGCAAAATAAGCAAGACTCACAAAGACATACTTTCATGAAATAGAAACACTATCTTTTCACTATCTCCATTTGGTATCAATTTATATGCATTCTAGGCCTCTTGAACATAATCCTAATTGAAATTTTTATTGATTACTTTTGTGCTTGGTCAATGCAAATCAGTCCTTCTACAGTCTTTCTCATAGTTGAAGGAACTTGTCACTTTTTACTTTGTGAATAGTTATTGTCCTGATCTAAGTCACAAGCATCTTTCTTCTGATTTTTTTTTAAAATAAAGATTGTTTCCATAATTCTCAACGCAAAAATCAAAATGATCTTTTTTTCTTCAAATCCCTCTAAAACGTATCTTAAGTCCAAAACAAAACAAAACAAAACAAAACTGCCTTACCTGTGAGGCCTCTATTTGTTACCTATCCAGTATCTGGGTGCCCTTATCTATTCTGTTTGGTCCCTCTACTCTATTCACAGATGACTTCTATGAAGTTTCTTTGATATGCCTGTTACCAAGCTTGGCAGTGGTAATGGACACCTTTAATCCCAGGACTTGGGAGGCAGAGGCAGACAGATCTCTGTGAGTTCTAGGCCAGCCTGGTCTACAGAGCTAGTTCCAAGATAGCAGGGTTACACAAAGAAACCCTGTCTTGAAAAACAAAACTAACTAACTAAATACAAGCCATGTACCTTTTATTATTTAGGGATACAGTAGTTTTGATAGAACATTCTTTCTCCTGATACACGAATGGTAGGTATCACATCTTTGCCTTTCTAAGTCTACTCAAATGTTGACAACTCAAAGAAGTCCTAAACGTTTATCCTAACTAAGATTTCTACTTCTTTGATATTTTATTTTCAACTTACTAGTTTTATTATTTTCATCATTTACTAAAAAACATCCCATAAGTATATTGATGTAATTTTCAGTTTGTGATTTGTATACTTAACAACAGACAAGTTCTTTGTACTAAATCATTAGATTTATTCTACAATATTTCAGTTGGGTATTATCTCGTTTACACTAAGGAAGGGAAAAAATCTAAATAATTTCCTGCATATCTGTGAGTTCTTTCCACCAGGTTACTGAGCAGAAAAGAAAGACTAGCCATTGGAATAATTTGTTTCCATAGATAATATGGGAACTGATTCACTTTAAGTGTAGTATGAAAGAATTATCTCCCAAGGGATCAGAAATAGGTGATTCAGACCCTAAAGGCAGTTACAATTTCTATGTAGTACCATGAAAACAGTGTTTTCTCAATCCTGAGAAAAGGTATAGAGTTGTCTATACCTTTATACTTTATACTTTATTTGTCTATACCTATATATACTTTAGACAACTGAGATTATAGCTAGAGACATTTTTTTCACTTAATTATGCATCAGTATAGCTTGGTTTGTTGCATAGAGATGGTCCTGGGTAAGGTGATTGCTCTTAGAATTTAGGGATTTGGAATATTTAGAATCTTTACATGCTCCATAGTCCTTAGGTAAAGACCATTGTATACAAAGAAGTAAACAGCTTTAGAAACTCCCACTTTCCTTCATTGTTTCTTTGGGTTTAGAAGCAGCACCTAATTCCATCCCTATTCTTGACCATACCATTAAAAGTCTGAAATATTACTCTGTACTCTTCAAGCTTTGAAGTTGTTCAACATACTAGATATCTTGTATGATTCAATATTTTGACATATTATGAGTCTATGTTCTTTTTTAAATAAAGATTTATTTATTATTATAATTAAGGACACTGTAGCTGTCTTCAGACACGCCAGAAGAAGGTGTCAGATCTCATTATAGGTGGTTGTGAGTCACCATGTAAGAGGTAAACTTGTGTTTTCTCCCAAAACAATGGTGGATGAAATTGTGATATCTATTACGTGACTCCTATTCTCAAATATATGCTTTTTGAATATTTTTGGGTTGAGTCTGAGCCTTATTTTTATTTTTTAGAAGTGTACCATTACAATCTTTGTATGTATGTCCCTATTCATTTAAGTAAAAAAAAAATCTCATACATTGACTAATTTTTCTAAAAAGATTTTTTTAAACAGCAGCTTGCTTTCTAAGACCTTGTACCTGCCACTTTCACTTATACCTGCCACTTAACAGAAGCTCTGCATTTTCATAGAAATTTAAAAAGACATTATTTTGGTATAGAATTTATTACTTTTCAGCTATGACTTAGAATGATTACTTTCACAATCTATATTTGAAGAGAGAGAGAGAGAGAGAGAGAGAGAGAGAGAGAGAGAGAGAGAGAGAGAGAGAGAGAGAGAGAGAGAGAGAGAGAGAGAGAGAGAGAGAGAGAGAGAGAGAGAGAGAGAGAGAGAGAGAGAGAGAGAGAATTATACTTCCAACTGTATTGTATATCAGTAAAACAGCTTAGCCCCTAAGGCCTCCACTGAGACCAGTACTTTTTTCATCAGATTCAGAAGAAGAAAACAGGTCTTTATCCTTTATTTACAAGAAGTCTGGAGGGATCTTAAGGAAGGTCTCCTGCAGAGGCAAATTAGGAGTTTAGCCCTACTGGCTGTTAGTTACAGAATAACAAAATGATAGTCTTTTCCTCTTTACACCTCCTGGCTATACTTATAAGACTGCTCCTCTATAATTCAAAAACCTTAAAGAGTTTGATCCCTAACACCACCATAAATAAACACAAGAAACATGAACTCATAACTTCCATAAAAGCCTTTCATTATTTTCTGTCACTCTTGCATGCTACCATAGCTCATGGCACAGAGGTTTAATACAGCATTTATTTACCATAATGCACTTTAACTAATGGAATATGTATCTGTTTTTTTATATTTGACATATGAAATCATTCAGTGAATATGATATGAATTATCTGAAAAATTATAAATGACCTGTATTGGTAACTCACTAAGTTCTAGGAACTGTTCTAAATTCATCTCTAATATAAATTAACAATCACAACCATATTAAGTAAGGATAGGGAGGCATTATCTCTTCCATTTTAGAAATGAGGAATGTGAAGACAAATCTCTATATTTTGCAAAATCATCAGGGAAATTATTTATATTATTATTTATATTTTGTTTGATTATTTATGATCATGTATAGAGAAAAGGCTGTTGAACACTAATGAGTTCAGATTCCCCAACCAGCTCTTTAAAAAGATACATCTGGTGAGTTATGGTATTAAATGATTCTAGACATAAGAGCACTGGTTTCTGTAGTCCTGAGACTGATGTTATCAAGATTTTAGTTCTCATGGTTTTACTTTTCCTCGTTCTCCAATTTGACATCCTCCAAATGTTTAGTTCAGTATGGACTGAACTTACTGGCCAGCAAAAGTCAAGATACATACATTGCTGAGAATCTTCAGCAGCATGTACTCCTTGATTCCAGCATCGTTTTGCTCACTAAGATTCAAAGAGAAAATAGTAACCTAAAAACACCTGTGTCACTGAAGTCCCACCAGTGATAGCTTATGTAAGCTTCAACTATGATGCTTTTATTTTTTACATGACTTACAGGCAGCTCAACCTCTTTGAGAATCTTTTCTCAGCAATAGGACTGCTCAGCCTCTTTCTGCAGAAGTTATTTACTGTTTCTATAACCCTGGCCTTTTAAATTTTGCAAGTTTCAGATTTCCTAGATGTTAAAATTTCCCTCATAAATCTTCCTGTTAAAAAAATGATACTACTTGGAATATAAAGGGCATGATTCCCTTTCCCAAGCATAGCACTCATTTCCTTCCTGTATATGGAAAGGAAACCAAAAGAAGAAAGAGCCACTTATTTTGTTACAATGTATAATAAAAAAATTCCTTTCTTCTTTTCAGAGTCCAGGTATCAACTGAACACCACTTTGGTCTCCACTGTAGTCCTAGGTCTGCTTGAACAGGAACAAAGGACAAAGGAGCAAAGCGACATCTCAAAGCCAGAAAAGCCCATCATGGAGGGCTAGTATTCATTATACAGGGAGCATCACTTGGCATCTTATTACTTGGTAATGGAGACACTTAGAAAACATTAAAAAAAATTAACACTTTTTTGGAGGGGGGGAAGGTGTGCCTTTGTTAGGTTAACATAAATGTAACAAGAGACAGTACATTAAGAACTAGAGACGGTGGTTGTACAAGTTTGCACTTTTACCAGCAATGGAGCAGTGTTCCTCTTGCTCAACATCCTCTCCAGCATGTGTTGTCATTTGAGTTTTTGATCTTAGGCATTCTGGCTGGTGTAAGATGAAATCTTAGAGTTTTAATTTTCATTTCCCTGATGACTAAGGACATCGAACATTTCTTTAAGTGCTTCTTGCCCACTTGAGTTTCCTTTGTTGAGAACTCTGTTTAGCTCTGTACTCTATTTTTAATTGGATTACTTGGTTTGTTGATGTCTAATTTTTTTAGTGTTTTTTAAAAAATATTGATGGTATCCTTAGCCTTGCAAAAGCTTTTCAGTTTCATGAGGTACCATTTAATAATTGTTGATCGTAGTGCCTGAGCTTTTAGTGTTCTGTTCAGGAAGTTGTCTTATGTGCTAATGCATTCAAGGCTAGTCACCACTTTCTTTTCTATGAGATTTAGTGTGTCCTGTTTTTATGTTAAGGGCTTTGATCCATGTGGACTTGAGTTTTGTGTAGGGTGATAATGATATGGGCTCAGGTTAGTTGACAATCAGAGTGGGGGGCTGTCTCTGATTTTGTTGCCTGCTGTTGGATTCCCTTCCTCTACCTGGACTGCCTGGCTAAACCTCAGTGGGAGAGAAGGTGCTTCTGAGACTAGATGCTCCAAGGTGGTATGGTACCCAAGGAGGACTTCCCCTTCTCTGAGGAGGAGGGAGAGTTAATGGGGTGAGGGACTTGCAGAGGGGGAGAACTGGAAAAAGAGGGGGGAGGGGGCTGCAATTTGTATGTAATATGAATAAAAAAGTAAATTATGGGAAAAATGAACAAGAGACAGTGGCTTGAGATGTGTATGCCTGAAACAGGAATTATATGTGAAAATAATGCATGAGAGAACATTATGAATCACCACATTTTCTTAAGTAGATTAAGAGTGTAGTGAATCCTCTAACCCACTGACCAAAAGCAAGATCTTACTGGGAAAGACTCTTGATGCCAAGACAAAGCAGGGTAGGAGTTTCAAAGTGGAAAAGCAGCAATCACATTATACCAAGTGCTGGATGAAGGAATTTTAACAATGTAACCTTTGATTCTTATACATCAGGGCCTTCTCTCAACAGGGAATGAGCCATTTGTTTATGAACAAATATGGCTTCTAAGTGGAGGAGGTGCCAAGTGAGGGCAACCTGACCCTACATCCTTTCAATTGTCTCAAAGAGCTCAAAGAGAAGAGTCTATATTCCGTACCACAAACACCAAACTTGTCACTTTGATATCATTTTGGTCTTCCCTAGATTCCTAGGTCTGTTGGGTCAAGATATAAGATACCGGCACTCAAACTCTTCCTTTTATTTTTAAATTATATTTTTAAAATAATTTACTAGGTAGTGGGTTTCCACAGGGTATTTTTCACAACTTTCCCCCTGCACTCTAAGTACTGATTTTTGACATATCAATTTTGTATCCTGCAATTTTGCTGAAAGTGTTTATCAGTTATAAGTGTTTTCTGGGATTTCGTATGTGTATAATCATGCCAATTACAAATAAGAGTACTTGCACTTTTTTTTTGTACTTGCACGTTTATCTTTTTCTTTTTGTAAACAAATTTTATTATATATTTTCTTCATTTACATTTCAAATGCTATCCCAAAAGTCCCCTATACTCTCCCCCGATCCTGCTCTCCAACCCACCCACTCCTGCTTCCTGGCCCTGGCATTCCCCTGTACTGGGGCATATAAAGCTTGCAAGACCAAAGGGCCTCTCTTCCCAATGATGGCCAACTAGGCCATCTTCTGCTTCATATGCAGCTAGAGGCATGAACTCTGGGGGTACTGGTTAGTTCATATTGCTGCTCCTCCTATGGGGTTGCAGACCCCTTCAACTCCTTGGGTACTTTCTCTAGCTCCTCCATTGGGGGCCCTGTGTTCTTTCCTGTTTGTATCCATTTATCATTAATTTTTCAAAAATAACAATAGCTCTAGCTAAGACTCCAGCACTACATTGATTAAGAAATGGAAAAAGTAGATGTTTTTGTCTTGTTTCTGACTTAATTGAAAATGCTTTCCCTTTTCCCACTTAATATAGTATTTACTGTAGTTTTGCCATATATAGCTTTTATTTCTGTATCATGTGCTCTTCTCTTTCTAGGTTTTTCAAGACTATTATTATAAAGGAATGCTGAATGTTGTCACAAAGGCTGTTTCTATCAAGATGATCTTGTAATATATGTGGTTGAGTCTATTTACATGATGTATTACAATTATAGATTTGCCTATATTGAAGAACAGTATGTCTGGAATTAACCCAATTTGGTCATGGTGAATGATTTTTTGATATGCTCTTGAATTCAGTTTGCAAGTACTTTATTTAAATGTTTTACATCCATGTTCTTCTGGGAGATTGATCTATAATTTCCTTTTAAAATTGTTTTAATGTTTTATAGTTTAATATATTTATACAATGTATTTAAATATTTTCATCCCCATTCCCCTCTATTATTTCCAAATTGTAGTTGAAATTCTTCCCAACAAGTTCAGTTCCAAAAACATGAAAGTTTTTGTTTTTCTGTATGTGTGAACTTAATTTTGCCTGAATATGGATGGCAAGGGCAAGGGCAAATTATCAGTGGCCACACCATTACAGTATAACTTTCTTCTCCCATCAAGTGTTAACTGCCAATAGTTCCCCAGGAAGGAATGTAGCTTCATGGGTCTCACCACGATCTATGATGCAATAATCATGGGATCAATCATTTGCAGGTCTTGTAAAGATAACCACAGCTCTAGTGATTTCATGAATGTAATGGATGTTTCATGTCCAGAAGATGTATTTTTTGCAGTAAATCCTCCTATTCTTTAACTTTTATGTATTTCTCCTCCTCTTTGGTGAGTTGTAGAATGGCTGATATAAGTGTCCGATTTAAGTTCAAGCACTTCACTATAACTTATTTTTGGCACATTGGCCAGTTATGAATTTCTGTACTAACTGCTACTCTTTATAGTAAGAGGCTTTTCTGTGTAAAACTTAGTATTACACTAATGTATGGGCATGGCCCATACTTTATGTAGAAGTCAGTTTGAAACCTGATCAAAACAGTAGCAGTTGGTTCCATTCTAGATTTTATGACTTCCATAACAGACTATTGACTAGGTTTACAGAACAAAGAATCAATTAGTTTTGTTTAAGTATCATATCCAATCAGAATGTGATTGGCGAAGCCCATACAAGTAATACAACAATTCTACTAGAAGAGGACATGTCTTGCCTGGTGGATCATTGTTGTAATTTGCCAAATACACAGCATGGTGTACCTGAAGGCTAGCCAGCCAAGAGGAAGATTTCAACTCTGTTCCAGCTTAATATATCTTTAGCCTGTGGCCAAAGTGTGCAATGCCTTCAGCAATAGGGCCTTATAAAAAGTTCTGATGGGACTCCAAGACCAGTGGCCTGTACTGTGTGGGGACCTCTGAGAATTTTCTGATAAAAAATACCAGAGGCATGCCCAATACCTGCTTTAATAATCTCTAAGTTCTGAGAGGAACATAGAGATTATCTACCCATGGAGAGTACCTCCATTCAAACTTTATATGTATATAAATATAAATTATATAATATATACTTATATATAATTTTACTTTTATTTATGTGTGTGTTGATGCACAATTCCCACAACATGCATGTCAAAGGTCAGAGGACTACTTTGTGGTGTTGGTTCTCTCTGTTCACCTTTACTCGTGTTTAGGGCCCTAATTTAGGTCATCAGGATTGTGAGGCTTGGTACCTGAGTCTATGTTAATGCAGCAATTCTGGAAAAATGTGGTCAGGCTGCCCCCGAATCAACTAGGTGTCTAGTTGTGGGATGGGGATGGAGACCAAATTTAACCACCAGTAATGAGGTAGTCTGATATACTTAGTCACACCTATTAAGCCACCATAAAATCCTTTGATGATGTGTTTCAGGGATCATTCAGGTTGGTGAAATATGAAGGTTCTGGGTAGATGGCACATCCTGAGGGGTTGTAGCAGCTCCTATCCTTCCCTCGGTTCTACCTCTACTGCCTCTTCCATCAGGTTGTGTAGGGTTGTATCTCTTATCAGTGCATTCTGGAGTTTTGTAAGTCACCATAGTGAGATATTGAAACTCAGGAGAGACTGTGGGAAACCTTGAATAAGGAGCTGAGAGGGCAGAAGGGTGAATGGCCCAGGACCCCCACATAAAAGGGGCATCAGAAGTTGGAGCAATTTTGTGAGTCTGAGTCTATAGTCTATAACTTCATGTACTATATACTACTACAGTATTTGTTTGGTGTATAGGCTAAATGATTACTCTGGATAACTCATGTTAGACAAGAATTGAACTGAATTGTTGAATACCACATTAATACTTAAGAATCTAAAAAAGGAAGATGAATGTCCAAAAATAGCTCTCATTCTTCAAAGAAGCCAGCTATTGAGGATAGGGCCAGTGACCACAACAGGGGTTGGAGGAAGCAGGTGGTATGGGTGGAGCAGAAACACAGGACGAGGTAGAACTGAAAGCAGAGGAATAGTGACAGCTTCTGTCAAAGCAGCTTGGTTCTCTTAACAAAAATTTAATTCTGGATTTCAATGTCCTCTGATATACCAAAGGGTATGTAGCAAGTCTGATCTAATAATTGTGGGCACTCACTAGCATGAGTTATGTGTGGGGCTGGGAATACATTAAATATTTTAAATTTTATTTATTTTTATTTTATATGTATGTGTATGGGTGTTTTGCCTACACGTTTATCTGTGCACCATGTATGTACCTGGTGCCTGCAGTGGCCAGAAGTTACAGATGATTTTGACTTGCCATATAGATGCTGGGAATTGAATCCGGGTCCCCTGGAAAAGCAACCAATGGCCTTAACAGTTTTGCCATTTTTCCAGCTTCTAGATTACAATTTTAGTAAGTTTGTAAAATAATGTTTTCATATGGTATTTCTCCACACCCTTAGCTTTTGTTACTTTGACCTCCTTCAACATTTTCTTCCTTATTCTGTCATTCACTTCCCAGCTTAGGCCACCAGCTTTCATTCCCTCCTCCACTTTCATGAATGATGTATTTTACTAACAGGTTCTCTTAAAGCTTCTTCTACTCCCATCCCTCTGGGAGCATCTATATTTCTATCCTTTATTGTCACTTAAACACAATGCTCTCAGAGTTCATAACAAGTGTCTGCATGTAAAGGAGAACATGAAGCATTTGTCATCTTGGACCTTTATTTCACTCAGCATGTTCTCTAGATCCATTATTTTCCCTGAAAATTTTATTTTTCTTCACAGCTGAATAAAATTTCATTGTGCATATGTACCACACTTTTCATCGTTTATTCATTTATTGATAGATGCTGAATCTAATTCCATTTCCTAGTAATTGTAAATATAGCCACAAATAATCTGAAAGTAGAATTTTATCTTTATTTATTTATCTATCTATTTATTTATTTATTTACTATGTGTCAGGGTTTATTAATGTTTCTTCCTGCCCTATTAGACGCATCTTAGATTTATGTAACACTAACCCTAACCCTAACCCTTATGAAATAGTTTGACATGCATTGATGATATTTCTCTTTTGATGCTCTGGTAAAATTCAGCAGTGAATTCATATGAACCATATTTTTACTAAAGATATTTTTTTTGCTTTTTGTTTTTTGTTTTTTGTTTTGTTTTTATACTGTTGCTGTTTTCAGACACTCCAGAAGAGGGCATCAGATCTCATTATGGGTGGTTGTGAGCCACCATGTGGTTGCTGGGATTTGAACTCAGGACCTTCAGAAGAGCAGTCATTGATCTTAACCTCTGAGCCATCTCTCCAGTCACACTAAAGGTATTTTTTAACTTATTGTTTCAATACATTAAGCTATTAATCTCTTTCCGTTTGAGTCCAGAAATTTACCTATTTCTTTTAAGAATGTGATCAGCTATCTTCCACTTTTGCCTCCATCCACTTCTCACAATGATGGACTGTGTATCCTCAAATCAGAAGTCAAAATAAATTATTTTTTTATTAGATATTTTCTTTATTTACATTTCAAATGTTATCCCTTTCCTCCTAGTTTCCTCTCCGAAAATCCCCTATCCCCTCCCCCCTCCCCCTGCTCCCCAACCCACCCACTCCCATTCCCAGTCCTGGCATTCCCCTATACTGGGACATAGAACCTTCAAGTTCCTTCTTGCCAGGTTCACAACAATGACAGTTATCTGATATATATATATATATATATATATATATATATCCTATACTTGCTGATGTTCTGTCTATTTATTCCATTAGGTGGTTGCAGTAGAATGATAATTTCATAAATGTAGCCATGAGCTCTTTTAAACATATCTCAGCTTTTGTCTTAGGAATTTCATTAAGATTGTTTTTCAGTGCATATTAGTGTGAAATCATTGACTTTCTTGCATGTTGATGCTTTTAGTATAATAAAAATATATCTTTTGTTAATGGAGTTCAAAGAATTTTGGAAATATACTTTGTTTAATATCTGTATAATATAGTCAATCGCGTTTTTATGATTTTTGTCTTGGCATATCTCCTATTAGTTTATTTTCATTAAAAATTTTATTATATAATATTTTATCATGTTTTTCCTACCCCAACTTCTCTGAGATCCTCTCCACCTTTTCTATCCACCTAATTTCATTTTCTTTCTTTCTTTCCTTCTTTCTTTCTTTCTTTCTTTCTTTCTTTCTTTCTTTCTTTCTTTCTCTCTCTCTCTCTCTCTCTCTCTCTCTTTCAAATCAAAACCAAAACTGAAAGTCAAAGATAAAAAACAATGAGACAAAACTCACCAGAAAAAACAAAAATGAAAACAAATTCTACCCTCCACAAAAATTTGGAACCTGGTTTGTGTTCGCAATCTACCCATGGGCTTGGAGCCTGAGCTGGTGTGTGGTTGATATACCCACTGATCCTCCATTGAGAAAAACTAATTTTTTCATTCCTATCAAGTATCAGTTACAAATAACTTCTTGGTTAAGAGTGGGATTTTATGTCTACCTTTCCTTCTCAGTCTTTGAATTCTGTCTCATTTGAACCTGTATAGGTCTTATTCATGTTGCCAGCCTCTTCTGTTGAGTATCTGTCTTACTGAGTTTGGAAGATGCTGTTTCCTTGAAGTCATCCACCACCTCTGGCTCCTACAATCTTTCAACCTTCTCTTCTTTATAGAAAAAAAGGTTTGATGAAAATATTCTATTTAAGATTGAATTTATAAAGACATTCACTCTTTGAACACTGTCCAGTTGTGAGTTTCTGTGTTAATTTCCATCTATTGTAACTAAACTGCTAAAGTGGACAAGAACTTGAGACTAGATAGGTTACAGACTTAGGGGAATACCTAACACTATTATTCTGATAAAGGAACATAGCAATAAAATGATTCCTAATAAAACATTGCTATAGCCACAGATCATTTCCTTAGTCAACCCTCAACAGAGAAGCTTCTATTACTTTCCATTTACCAATATCATGATATTAGGAATAAAATTCTTATAGACCAAACATTTATTTAAATTAGACATTTTCTTCATTTACATTTAAAATGCTAACCCCAAAGCCCCATATACCTCCCCTCACCCTGCTCCCCAACCCACCCACTCCTGCTTCCTGGCCCTGGCATTCCCCTGTAATGGGGCATATGATCTTCGCAAGACCCAGGGCCTCTACTCCCATTGATGTCTGACTAGGCTATCCTCTTGCTACATAAGCAAGGAAAGGCACTGCTCTGGGGGGGGGGGTACTGGTTAGTTCAGATTGTTGTTAATCCTATAGGGTTGCAGACCCCTTCAGCTCCTTGGGTACTTTCTCTAACTCTTCCATTGGGGCCCCTGTGTTCCATCCTATAGATGACTGTGAGCATCCACTTCTGTATTTGCCAGGTACTGGCATAGCCTCACAAGAGAGAGCTATGTCAGGGTCCTATCAGCAAAATCTTACTGGCATTTGCAATAGTGTCTATGTTTGGTGGTTGTATATGGGATGGATCCCTGGGTGGGGCAGTCTCTGGATGGTCTTTCCTTCTGTCTCAGCTCTGAACTTTGTCTCTGTAAATCCGTCCATGGGTATTTTGTTCACCATTCTAAGAAGGAGCGAATTATCCACACTTTGGTCTTACTTCTTATTGAGTTTCATGTGTTTTGCAAATTGTATCTTGGATATTCTAAGTTTCTGGGCTAATATCCACTTATCAGTGAGTGCATATCATGTACATTCTTTTGTAATTGGGTCACCTCACTCAAGATGATATCCTCCAGATCCATCCATTTGTCTAAGAATTTCTTTTTAAGGCATTTTTTAGATATTTTCTTCATTTCATTTCAAATGCTATACCCAAAGCCCCCTGTACACTCTCCCCTGCCCTGCTCCCCAACCCACCCACTCCTGCTTCCTGGCCCTGGCATTCTCCTGTACTGGTTACCTAAGACTTTCATGAATTCATTGTTTTTAATAGCTGAGTAGTACTCCATTGTGTAAATATACCACATTTTCTGTATTCATTCTTCTGTTGAGAAACATCTGAGTTCTTTCCAGCTTCTGGCTATTATAAATAAGGCTGCTATGAACATAGTGGAGCATGTGTCATTATTACAAGTTGAAACATCTTCTGGGCATATGCCCAAGAGAGGTATTGCTGAATCTTCCAGTAGAACTATGCCCAATTTTCTGAGGAACTGCCAGATTGATTTCCAGAGTGGTTGTACAAGCTTGCAATTCCACCAACAATGGAGGAGTGTTCCTCTTTCTCCACATCATCGCCATCATCTGCTGTCACATGAATTTTTGATCTTAGCCATTCTGACTGGTATGAGGTGGAATCTCAGGGTTGTTTTGATTGCATTTCCCTGATGATTAAGGATGTTGGACATTTTTTCAGGTGTTTCTCAGCCATTCAGTATTCCTCAGTTGAGACTTCTTTGTTTAGCTCTGTACCCCATTTTTAATATGGTTATTTTATTTTCTGGAGTCCATCTTCTTGAGTTTTTTATATATGTTGGATATTAGTCCCCTATCTGATTTAGGATTGATAAAGATCCTTTCCCAATCTGTTGGTGGACTTTTTGTCTTATTGACAGTGTCTTTTGCCTTACAGAATCTTTGCAATTTTATGAGGTCCCATTTGTCAATTCTCAATCTTACTGCACAAGCCATTGCTGTTCTATTCAGGAATTTTTCCCCTGTGCCCATGTATTTGAGGCTTTTCCCCACTTTTTCCTCTATAGGTTTCAGTGTCTCTAGTTTTATGTGGAGTTCCTTGATCCACTTAGACTTGAGCTTTGTACAAGGAGAGAAGAATGGATCAATTCGCATTCTTCTATATGCTAACTTCCAGTTGAGCCAGCACCATTTGTTAAAAATGCTGTCTTTTACCCACTGAATTGTTTTAGCTCCTTTGTCAAAGATTAAGTGACCATAGGTGTGTTGGTTCATTTCTGGGTATTCAATTCTGTTCCATTGATCAACCTGTCTGTTGCTGTACCAGTACCATGCAGTTTTTTTTTTATCACAATTGCTCTATAGTTCAGCTTGAGTAGACCAAACATTGTTACATCATTATTTTTTTTTAAAAAAGTATTCCTCCAATCAGCGAGTTTGCTGTCAGTTTGTGTCTCCTAGTGACATCAGATACTATGCCCATAAAGTCTCACCAGCATGACCTAATGAATGTGAATTGAACAGAGAAGACAAAGGACCTGTCAAAGTGAATGGGGAAAAGCCTATGAGGTCTCAACTTTGTACAAAGAAATATAAGAAAATGGAGAAGATGGTAGCAGGAGAGGTGGTGTTTCCTGCGCACAAAAATTCATTGTCTAGTGCCAAATTATCAACTCTGAAAATATACATACAAGTAACATTATACTGACTGAAGAGGATATGTTTAGGAATATATATGTATATACAAATGTGCATGTAATAATAACTAGTGACGAAAGAGAATTTGACCTTAAAGGAGAGTACCAAGGGGTATATGAGAGAGACTGGAAAGAAGAAAAGGGAGGAAAAATGTTGTGAATATATTATGATCTAATAAACAAAAATAAAAATGTATTCTCCCAACATGTGAATTTTAATTGGTATATCAAAATTCAAGTTATTATTGACAAGTTAAGGATATAATTTGATGTTTTGTTATTCACTTCTACTTGCTACTTCTACTTTAAAATTTCTCCATTTTTATTTATTCATAGTGTATGTGCATAGCATGTTTATATTTATGTTCTTTATCACAGTATCCTGGTGCTACCATTTAATCATACAAAAATTTATTTTCATACAAATACAATTTTCTTAAATATATTCATTACATATCTTAAATATCAGTACAGGTAGTATTATAGTTTCTGCTTCAACCATCATATATAACTTAAGAAGCACATTATAATGAATTTAGTCTGTGATGTTTACTTCTATTCCCTCTCGTGGCTAAAGGTCTTGATTTTCTGGAGTTTCAAGCTTTCTTCTGAAAATTTCTTTCTGTTAATGGAATATTCTGCTTTCCCTTTTATTTAAAGCACATTCTTTAGTTTGTTTTTTTTTTTGCCTCATGTTTTACCATGATAAATATATACATATAAGTTAAAATATGCCCTTATAAAAATTTCTGAATATTAGACCACACAGAGAGATTGCGGGCAAGAATAGCCTTATAAAAAGACCTATGGGAATATTAATTTCCTAAATTGCATTGTGTAAATGCTTCACCAGGGGTATAAGATATATACATTTTTCGATGCTAATAGAAAGTAGAGGGTGGGGCGTAGTGGTACAGAATGTATGTTTCCTTGATTGTAATGAAACAGTGTATACAGATGCCAGAGGGTATCCTGCACACAGGAAAAGACTAATGTTTTTCTAAAATGCACCATTTAATGAACACTGTGGTTATAGTATAGTAGAGAGATCAGTTAGAAACAGAATATTTAAAAATAATATATGTGCTATCTTGTATGGTGGCCCACACCCATAATCTTAGCACCACGGTCTTTAGCTTAAATAATAATATAACCTTTTACTCTAGATTTAACTTGAGCAAAATAGAGAAATGTGCTCAGATAAATATAAGTAGTAGAAAACAAGGGGGAAGTCTGACAGTCTTCATTCACAGTTTCTAAAGGATAGAATATAAGCTTGTGCTAATAAAGGTAGTATTGTTGAAGGAATTTTTATTTGCATATATGTATTCATGTTTTTATGTCCAAGCACACATGTAAATGTACATTCTCATAGATGTGTGTGTATCTGCGTCTGTCATGTATGTGTGTGCAGATCAGAGACCAAGCCTGGGTATCATATTTTATGCATTATTTACATTGTTTTCTTGAGGCAGAGTCTCTTTCTTGAACTGGAGATCAAGAAGTAGCCTAGGTTGGCTAGCAAGCCCAGGCATATGCCTGTCCCCATGCCCCGCTGCTGCCCTTACAAGCACACACACTGTGTCTGACATTGTGTTGTTGTGTGGGTTTTGGTAAGGTCTTTATGTTTGTGAGACTTAGCTGTTTCCATATGAGGAATCTCTTTTTAGCTTCATAACCCTATCATTAATACCATTCTTCTTTTCTGATTTCCAAAATTAAGCCTATGTTATTGACCTTATTCCTGTATCTCAATCCTCTTAAGAAAAATTATAAAGATAGCAGTGTCTCAAATTCTTGGGATTCTTTTTTCTGTCTTCATCTCCTATATACACCTAAGAAAATGTAAAGTCTTGAGTAATGTGCAGTTGGAGACTGTAAACAAACTAGAAGCTATAACATGATAATTTTAGGTATGCCATATTTTCTCCAAGACTGTATCCAGAAGATAAAAACTCACTTGAAAGAGTACTCATCAGATGTCCATATGACTCTGGGACAAATATTATATTTTTAAAAATTCAAGTTACACCAGTAATGAATGCCTCTTGATAGCATAAGGAGTGATTTTCATATGTACTTTCCTTGGCAATGTTGTATAACAGACACAGATGGAGGCCCTATGAGTCAGGCAAAACAAAATCATCCTCAAGGGTTGCATTAATTTTCTTTCATTTAAAGGCAAAGCAGCATCTGTATGCACCAGTCAACTGTTTGGAGAACAAGCAGGGGCCTCATGACATTTTTTCACCAGACATTTCCATTGAGATAGAGGTGCAAATGTATTAAGCAATGTACTACCTAAAAAAAATCTACTGAACTTCAAATGCAAACATTAGGTTCTGGACACTGAGATGTTCTAAAGAGACTCCAACTTGCATCTATAGCTGCTCCTGCTGCAATTTTTCCCTGTAGAACATTTGGTCTTGTAATTCCTAAACCTTTTTATTGCTCTGTGGGCATCCATCTATCCATCCATCCATACATACATACATAACATCCATCCATCTATCCATCCATCCATCCATCCATCCATTCATCCATCCATCTGTCAATCTGTCTGTCTGCTTATCTGTCTGTCTACCTACCTATCTATGACTAATTTTTTCCTGCATATACGTGTATGCACTGTGTGCATACTTTGACCTACAGAGGTCAGAAAAAGGTGTTGGATTCTCTGGAACTGGAGTTAATTACATGTTTTGTGACCTATAATGTGGGTGCTGAAAACAGAACCCAGGTTCTCTGCAAGAGCAACAAGTGCTTTTAAACCTTTAGCTATCTATCATAGCCCCTGAATGGATTATTTTGATAAAGTCAGGAACAATGGAATTGAGGAAATGCTTTTTCTTTTGTGAATTAGGATTTCTTCAATGATTAGTTGCTTTTAGCTCTGGCATCCGTTACCATTTAATGGCATACTTCTAATCACCCAAAGACAGTGTTGATGTGCCACTCATTCTTGAGCATCATAAAAATATACTTTTATCACTTTTAAAAGATTAGTTTGAAAACATTTATAGGTGCCAAATAGGCACTGGGCTAAAAGTTATCCCAAAGAACTTGTAATTTGTACTGTGTAGACACTATGGAACCATTAAGGTTTCTGATGACAGTAGTGATATTATCTCATCTATATTTCAAGATCATTCTGTTTTAGAAGGTGTGTGTGTGTGTGTGTGTGTGTGTGTGTGTGTGTGTGTGTGTTGTATAATTGATAAGCCTGGGCAATGCAATGGTCCAGGTCATATATAATGGGTATCCAGAATTTCAGAATTGAGTAGGAATAAGTGTGGATACTGGCACCATTTCCTAAGATAATCAATTGGTTTTGTGCCAGCAAGATTCTGCTGAAGGGACCCTGATATAGAGGCCTCTTGTGAGGCTATTCCAGTGCCTGGCAAACACTGAAGTGGATGCTCACAGCCAGATATTAGATGGAACACAGGGTCCCCAATGGAGGAGCTAGAGAAAGTACCCAAGGAGTTGTAGGGGGCTGCAACCCTGTAGGTGGAACAACAATATGAACTAACCANTNCCCCCNGAGCTNGNGTCTCTAGCTGCATATGTAGCAGAAGATGGCCTAATNGGCCATCANTGGGAANAGAGGCCCCTTGGTCTTGNAAACTTTATATGACCCAGCACAAGGGAAGGCCTGGGCCAAGTAGTGGGAGTGGGTGGGTAGGGGAGCAGGGGCGGGGGGGGGTATAGGGAACTTTCGGGATAGCATTTGAAATGTAAATAAAGAAAATAATAAAAAAGAAAAAAAACAAAAAAATGTAAGTATATAAAGTAAAGGAGTGACTGAGATTAATATTACTAGCATGGTAATTAGGAGGAAGATCTCATTAATTACTATCTGGAACAAGAGAGTATGATTTCTAGGAAAAACAACCAGACTCTTGGCCACTTGATAAATTGAAAGCCTACTAGAATATTAAATTGAGATAATCAAGAGGAAGTTAATATTTGGGTTTTAGAGACTAGGGATTAATTGTAGAACCAGACTGAGTTATGTGGTGCACTTACCTTGAACAGCATATTTAATTATAATAGATTACACATTTTGAGACATTTTCTATGTAGCTCAGACTGAACTTGGACTTGTGATCCTCCTGCATCAGCCTTCTGTGAGTGATATGATTGGAAGTTTGTACAACAATATACTATCTTTTGTTTTATTTTTTTTTATTTTTATTTTTTTGGTTTTTCAAGACAGGGTTTCTCTGTATGGCTCTGGCTGTCCTGGAACTTACTTTGTAGACCAGGCTGGCCTCAAACTCAGAAATCCACCTGCCTCTGCCTCCCGAGTGCTGGGATTAAAGACATGTGCCACCACACCCGGCTTAACAATACACTCTTTAGTGCACATTTTAAAAGATTAAAATTAGTACAAAGATCAATGATGGACAAGGGTTTAAACAATGACTGCTCTCCTTTTTACTTCAGGCTACAGTATATTTTAATACACACTTATGAGAAGAGAAAACACAATATGGGAAATAGAAAGTGTCTTGCTGCAGTTTGCTTAACATAGCTATCTTGGGTTAAGATTGTGTATAAAAAAGTGAGATTGGATAAAATAAAATCTTTAAAATTTGGGATACTCTCCTCACTCTCATCAACATTTGTACCCAATTTATAAATTAATAAGACTTTACTCAGTCAGTATAACTTAAGTAAGTTGCATGTTTTGTCCAGGAATTAAATATTGCAGAGACTTTCCACAGCACTCAGCAAGAATGACACACAAGTAATTATCTAGTATCCAGCAAGCACTGGCTAGTACTCTTGTATATCACGACCAAACTGCCAATTCTAAACCCAGGCAGTCCACAGAAAATGTGGTACATTTACACAATGGAGTACTACTCAGCTATTAAAAACAATGAATTTATGAAATTCTTGGGCAAATGGATGTATCTGGCGGATATCATCATTGTTAGTGAGGTAACCCAATCACAAAAGAAGTCACTAGATATGCACTCACTGATAAGCNGATATTAGCCCAGAAACTNAGAANACCCAAGATACATTATGCAAAACACAAGAAAACCAAGAAGGAAGACCATCCTGTGGATACTTCATTCCTCCTTAGAATAAGAAACAAAATACCCATGAAAGCATATAGGTACAGAGACAAAATTTAGAGCTAAGATGAAAGGATGGACTATCCAGAGACTACCCCATCCGGGGATCCATCCCATCATTAGCCACCAAACCTAGATACTAATGCACATGCCAGCAAGATTCTGCTGAAGGGACCCTGATATAGAGGCCTCTTGTGAGGCTATTCCAGTGCCTGGCAAACACAGAAGTGGATGCTCACAGCCAGATATTAGATGGAACACAGGGTCCCCAATGGAGGAGCTAGAGAAAGTACCCAAGGAGTTGTAGGGGGCTGCAACCCTGTAGATGGAACAACAATATGAACTAACCAGTACCCCCTGAGCTCGTGTCTCTAGCTGCATATGTAGCAGAAGATGGCCTAATCGGCCATCATTGGGAAGAGAGGCCCCTTGGTCTTGCAAACTTTATATGACCCAGCACAGGGGAATGCCAGGGCCAAGAAGTGGGAGTGGGTGGGTAGGGGAGCAGGGGCAGGGGGAGGGTATAGGGAACTTTCGGGATAGCATTTGAAACGTAAATAAAGAAAATATCTAGTAAAAAATAAAATAAAATAAAGCCTCTCACTTGAGGCTGTTTCCATGGCATTTAATTACTTTTCAGCAACAATTTTACACACACACACACACACACACACACACACACACACACACACACACACATATGGGTGGTGTCTAGAATGGAAAATTGAAGTAGGATTCTGAGAGTGCCAAGTAAAAACATAAATGTTTAATGTTGTGATTTGTGCAGCAACGCCTCCAGGTTCAAGAAACAGAAGGCTATGAAGGAGATAAGGCCTCAAATCAGAGGAACCACACAAGCCATTTCCACAATTAATTTGTGGTGAGATTGGTTATTTAGCAGGAAAGTTCCATCTCTCTTCTAGAAATGTATAAGTAAAGACATCCATATGCCAAAGTAAGGGAAACAATTGGGGAATTTGAAAGATGTGAAGAAAACAATGTGGACTGAAGGATTGTAGGAATCTGTGATTCTTATTGGACCATAAGATAAGACACAGGTAGTCATATTTTTCTCTATAAATAACCAAATGGCAGGGACTAAAGTATTCTCTGTATTCATGGAATTTAACTCATAGAATTTATGATCCAGTAAGAAAGATAGGATGACTGATCTGAAATTCTTGTAATCATTGATAACGAAATTTCATTATTATAGGAAAATTGAGCTCAGCAAGATTTTATGAGCACAATCTCTGTCTACATTTCGTCAGTCCTTTGTTTACTAGTAAGAGCTGACTTTTGGTATATTTTCTTTGATAACAGGTGATCATCTACTGAGTTCTAAGATAACCAGTGAAGACTCGGGATAGCTAGCATCCCCATACAGTTCCTTTTGCATTGTAGCAGTCTTGTCGCTTGCCCTCAGTGTGTCCCTAGCAATAATATAACAAAACATTAAGATACACATCACCTGTAAAGGCAATTTCACTTCATTTTTTATAGTCTTTTCTTTTGCTATGTAAGTCTTCATGATAATTATCATAGACTGAGATTCTTAATAATAGGATTTTATATTCTCAGCTTTGGAGACTGGAAGTTTGTGATAAAGGTTTAACAGGATTTGAGTATCTGTATTTTTCTTTGCATGGTATATAGGTGGCCAACATCCCTTTGTGTCTCCATATGGCCTTTTCTTTGTGCATGAATTGGAGCCTAACTGAATGGGTTTTGTAAGTTATTTTTATACTTGTATATGACTGTGCCCTGATCATATTATTTCCTATGGCTATCTATTATTCCTCTTTCCTATATGCTACACTTCTTATTCTTCCCAAATAGTCTCCATCTGCTTAACACACACACACACACACACACACACACACACACACACACACACACACATACACACACACATATATCAGATTCAAAAATCAGAACAGAGTCCTCCAATTGGAGGATTTCAGAACAAAAATGAGCTCACATTTGAATTCTTGGCTTTCCTCACCATTTTTTCTTGTCAGTTATTTGTGGTCCATTGCCTTTCTGTTGTATGTGTCTGATGTCTGTCAGTAGCAAAGGGCTGTGTTTATAATTTTTAAACAGCACAAAAAGAAACTTAGTATGGGAAAGAAATGAAGGATGCTTAAATAACGAGAATACAAAGATTTTTTAGTAGAGTATTACCAGAGGAGAAGTTACAAGATTCAGAACAGTACTCAAAACTATTAACACGTTATCCACCTATATCCACATGCAGCTTCCAACATTTATAATGGAAATTTGTTTTCTTTAATGTTAGTTCCAACCTCTTGCTCTTGGCTGCTTTCATCGAACGATTACCACAATACATGCCAATACATACCTAACATTCTCTCTCTCTCTCTCTCTCTCTCTCTCTCTCTCTCTCTCGCTCGCTCGCTCGCTCGCTCTCTCTCGCTCTCTCTCGCTCTCGCTCTCGCTCTTGCTCTCATCATGGGTATGGAAAAGTACATAGTTTAAGACTAAACTGATATATTTTGCTGTTTTGTTTTTAATCTCAATCGCATTTTTGCATGATCTACTAATGAGGACAGTTTGACATTTTCCCAGGTGAAATAATTTCAGTAGAAAGCATGTGACATTATAATCAATTTACCAGCATGATGCCTACTTCAAGTTTGTCAATGTGTTTTACATTTTAAGCTATATTTAGCTAGCCCTTATAGATTCACTCTGAGGCAGAGAGTTGAATTACTAAGTAAGCTCTATGACAACAAAGAACAAATAATTTTCTGAAAGATTCATTTACTTGGGTATATGCACCTTTGGGGAACATTACAAAGATAGATACTTAGATGTGCTCATATCCAAGAGCACAACACAAACCTACACAAAATAAAAATGTACATTGATTGATTGATTGATTGATTGATTTGAGATGTGGTCTCATATAGCTCATGGTGGCCTTAAACCCACTTATACAGCCACGAATGATCTCAAGATTTTATACCATGCTTGGATTATGCTGCACTGGAGCAGAGGTTTCTTCATGCCAGGCAAGCACTCTTCTAACTGAACCATATTTTCAGTACTATATATTTATTTGCAATTTAAAAAATAATATATTATCACATCATTTTTCTCATCCTCTATTCCTCCCACCCCATCATATGTTTTCCCTTAGAACTTTCAAACTCTTGGCCTCTTTTTCTTTAATTACTATGGTTACCTTTTGTGGAAATGTGCCATTGAGGTATCAACTGTGCTTGAGCAGCCCATGATTAGTTGTTCTGTGGATTTTTGATGAGTTATGGTTTGTATATGCATATAAATGCATAAATACATAAATGCAACTTGCCCTGTCAGTTTAGCACTGGTTCTATGTATAATGTTTCAGGGCTACCTTCTGGTAATGGAGAACCACTTGCTGGGGTTATCCTTGGGGAAGACTAATTATCCCTCACCCAGCAGTCTTAACTGCCTGTAGGTCTTATCTAGGTTTGAGGCTCCATGACATTTTCCTTTCTACCTTAGCATATCTATTGATGTCATTTTTCATGTTTTGTGTAGGCACCCATTTCGTTGAGGTTTCTTGTGTATAACTTCCTCATCATTTCTATGAGACACAGTACGCTAGCAGACTGCCTGCTTCTCTGTTTCGTAAGTTCTTTTGGACCCCTCTTCTGAGATGTTCCCTGAACCTTTTATGTAAATGGTATCAACTTTTATGCCAAGGTATCAACTGCATTTGAGAAGCCCATGATTAGTTGTTCTGTGGATTTTGGTAAGTTATGGATTTCTTTAATGGTTGTTGCAAAGAGAAGCGTCTCTAGATTGATGAGAGCTACATTTGTCTGAGAGTGTGTGGGTAAATATTTAGAATGCACATAGGAAGTATACTGGTTTAGAAGTAATCCATGACTTCGTTAGCTATGGGTGTTTGGTCAGTACCAGGCATTATTTCCTTCCTGTTGAATAGGTTTTAAGTCCAATTTGAAAGTTGTTTTTTACTGAAAACTGCATGTGCCACTACTGCATCTTGAGGGACATTTTGCTCTGAGGGTTGTTGTGATTGTTAGGTATCACATCTGGGTATGACTATGAATTACATACTTTCCTGAACAGTTTGCATAGAAACTTCCAGTACTATGAAATGTAGTCCTAATGGAGTAGACTTCTGGGTCAGTTCCATCTTTTTTGCTTAGAGTGAAGTGTCTGAAATGTATGGTATCTTCAACACTAGGGATGACTATTCAACTTCTGGAATGCAAAGGCAGCATCAATAGCTTATATTGTTTGGGGAGTTTCTTGGACTTTCCTGGCCAAGTTGAACCGGAGGTTTCTCATTCTTGACAGATAGTGGTTCCTATGGGGAACAATATCATCACCAATGGCACCATATATATGTGTGTGTGTGTGTGTGTGTGTATAAACTTACATGTATTGTGCGTAATTTTAGGTAAATATAGAATAATGTGATTCTGTTGCCTTTTTTCTAAAATCCTCTCTTCTTCTCTTATGTGTTGACCTCCCTTCCCCTTAGCAATTTAACAACGTTGTTTTTTCTTCTGTCCTGCTATTTTCATCTCTAGAGCTCCCACACCCACACATTGTCCCCTTTACTTTCCTAGTTTCTATGGTTACTCCAGGTAATACACTCTTCTGAAAATTCGGCGCGAGGAACCAAAGATAAGAGAGAACATACAGAGTTTTCCTTTTTCCCCTCTGGGTTATTTCACACAGTATAATGCTTTCTGGGTTCATTCATTTACTTCCTGGGTTCATTAATTTACCTGAAATTTTCATGATTCATTTTCCTTTATAGCTGAATAGTATTCTACTGTGCATGTGTACCACATTTTCATTAAGCATTCATCAGTTGAAGGGCACTTAGGTTGTTTTCATTTCCTAGCTATTGTGAATAAGAGCAGAAATGAACATGGCTGGCAAAATATTTGGGGAGTAGGATGTCAAGTCCTCTGAGCATATGCCAAGGGGTGCTATAGCTGGACCATAGGGTAGATTTATTTCCCGTTTTCTTTTAATTTCTTTTTTGAGAATTCTTTATACTGATATCCAGAGTGGCTGCACTACTTAACAACACAACCAACCAATAAACCAATTGTGAATGAGGATTCTCTTTCCTTATATCCTAAACAGTACTGGTTATCAAATGTTCTGTTAATCTCAACCAGTTTGAATAGAGTGAGATGAAATGTCAAGGTTTAAATTTGTATTTCCCTAATTACTAAGGATGGTGAACTAATTTTGAGATATTTCTTGGCCAATTTTGTATCTTATTTTGAGAATTCTGTTCAAATTCTTATCCCATTCATCTATTGGGTTGTTTGTATTCTTGATTCTTTTATTTTTAGTTTGTTATATAGTCTGCATATTATTCTTCTGTCAGATATGTAGCTGTCAAAATTCTTTTCCACTCTTTGGGCTTCCTCTTCACTCAACTGATTGATTTTTAGCTGTACAGAAGCTTTTTAGTTTTATGTAACTCGACTTGTCAATTGTTGGCCTTAATTCTCGGGCAAATGGAATTCTATTCAAAAAAATTTTTTTCCTGTAGAAAGCTGCTTAAGTTTTCTTAGAGCAGTTTTAGAGTTTCGGGTTTCAAACTGAGGTTTTTCAGTCCATTTGCAGTTAATTTTTGTGAAAGATGACAAGTACTGGTCGAGCTTAATCATTTACATGCAGCTGTCCAGTTTTCCAAGCATAATCTGTTAAAGAGGCTGCCTTTCCTCCAGTGTGTGTTTTCGGCATATTGTTAATGTTTATTCAATGGATCCAGTTACTTTGCACATTTGGGTTTTCCATTGTTTGTTCCATTATTGTTCTGTGTACCTGTTAGTGTTCCAGTACCATACTATGTTTATTATTATAGCTCTGCAATACATATCTTTAAATATGGAACGGTAATCTCATTAGTATTGCTAGTGTATTTTCTTTTAGTTAACCAAATTTTTAAAAATAGTATTTCTTTTATCTCTTTGAAATTATAATTACATCAATTTCTCCTTTCTTACAGTTTACCAAATCCTCCCATTTACCCCTCATTGCTCTTTTACAAGTTAATAGCCTCTTTTTTTTATTCTTGTCTTTTACATTATTTATTGGTACATGCACCCACACACTTATATTGTGTGTATTCTTAATATATAAGTATAACCCACACAATCTGCATAATACTTCTATGTTTTATATGTATGTTCTCAGGGCTGACCATTTTGTATTAGATAATCAATTGATATGTTCTTCCTTGGGGAAGACTATTTTGACTGCTCTCAGCATTCATCACCTGAGTGTTATTCTTTGTGTAAGGTTGAAGCCTCCTTGGCTTTCTCTCATCCACATTAGCAAGTTTACTATTGTCCTTGTTCAGCTCATATTTTGGCAGTCGTGTTGGATAGACCCAATCTCACAGCAAATTCTCTATTTTGGCTTTTGCGGTCTTCTGTCCTCTCTTTCATAATGATCCATGAGTCTTAAGTATGGGACTTGTGTTGGAGATGTATGCTTTGTGACTGGGCTCCACAGCTTTGCATTTAGGCTGATTGTAGTTCTCTGTAATGTATTCTATCTGTTGCACAGAGAAGTTGCCTTGGAGAGGTGTGAAGACCACATTCACCAGTGTAAATAAGGACAAATATTTAGAATATTGTAAGGGATCTTGGTTTAGTAAGGTGGCAGTTATAATTCTCCTGTAAGACCCACAATGTGACTTGTTTGGGGGACTTGACTAGGTTCTGGTACCAGACACGGTTTCTCTATTGTTGAGAGGGACTTAAGTCCAATTAGAGAGCTGAATAATACTGCCAAGGTATGAGTGTCATTACTGTACTTTGGGGGTTACCAAGCCATGCTTGACATTGTTGCAATTCACAGATGTCATAGCTGGATAGGGCTGTTGGATGCTTCCCTCTTTTGGAAGCTTGCGTGGCACCTTTTGGTACCATGAAAGGCTTTCAGAGAGGTTTTTAGGTCAGTTCCAGCTCAGGAGTCTCTGGATCCTGTGTCTGAACTGCCTGATATTTAAGCCATAAGGACTTACCTACCTTTCAGCTTATGGGGCAACCAAGGGTGATAGTGATAGCTTGCAATATTTTGAGAGTCTCTTACATGACCCTAAACAACAACACAAAAGAAAGATTCTCATGCCTGGGATTGAAATTTTTGTTAGATGGTGTTTGGCCCTGTGAATCAGCATAGTCAGCCTGGATAGACAACATTCATTTAAAGTATGTGCAGACATTTATATATCTACTTATGTATCTCATAGTTACTTATGTGGTTAGTATTTTATGTTTTAGGACAGTTTTATTAGGTTTCTAAGCTTTTTCTATGCCATCAATATCAGTCTCTGCATTAATATTTCTTTCTTGAGCAGTAGAAATATTTTTCAACTTCTTGCTGTGATTCCAGTCTTCCCTTTATTCTACAGAGAGTTATCTTCCTTCTCTCTGATCTGACAAAATGATATGACATTTTGTGAGGTCACTTGGTCATTTCAATCATGCTAATGTTCCTAAACTTTTTACAATTTTGTGACACTGAGTAATGACAAGCAATTACTTTACCACTGACCTATTTGATTTTTCCCAACTTTCCCATAATTAAAACATACTGTGGTATTTTGTCCTTTGTAATTTGATTTCAACCACCTTTTTGTATATACAAATCTTATATTTTATCTATGATGAATTAGGTCCTGAACATGAACCACCCATGAGAGTTTGCTTATCGTATTTATGACTAAAATGAGTTTTCCACAGAGCATTTTTCTGCCTATGAAACTTACTTTAAAGCAGATATTCATGTCACCTCCTCAGAGGAACTGCCCATTATTTTGCTTAAGATACATGCAATTGCTCTTTTTTTCTGTCTTTTCAAGTTGTTACTTATACTTTTAAGTAGCACATTTCTATTGTCTCTTCTTAAATATGTTTACAACACACTTCTTTTTAAATTAATTTTTATTTTAAAAAACTTTCAGACAACATTTTGATCATATTTTCCCTCCTCAAACTCCCCCCAGATGCTCTCTAACCCTCTACCTATCCAACTTCATGTTCTTTCTTTTTACCACATTTCTCAAAATGAAACTCAAAGCAGAGAAGATGAAATGTGAACATCATCAACAACAACTAAGACAGAAAAACTCCAAACTAAAGCAAAAAGTACACAAAAGTATGGAGTTAGTTTTGTGCTGGCCATCTACTCCTAGGCACAGGGCTTGCCTTGGATTGTGGTTGATAACCGCAGACATTTCATTGAAGAAAAAAGATTTTCCCTTTCCTAGCAGATACCAAATGGAAATGTATACTTGGTTAGGTATGGGACAGACATTATATCAACTTCTGCTTCTCCATGCTCGGATGTTGTCTGGCCACATAGACTAGGGTGATTAAAATGGCACCTATATGTATAATCCTCATAAATCATATAGTACATGATATAATATAGATTTTCAATGAACTTTCATTAATGAAATAATGAAACTTTAAAATGGACTAAAGATTAAGGATTTCAGGGTCATTTAAAAAATTTTCTTTACTCTTTTTCCATTTCCTTGATCTTTCAGGGGAAGCTAGCAGTTTGAGATGCAGCTGGAACTGTCCAAATTATAGTTGCTATGGCAACATTGCTTTTAACAGATACTTTCTCTGGCCTGACAAAGGGTTGTGGATTTTAAGAGGACCATGAAAGTGTTTTTTTCTGTGTTTATTTGTGTGGGAGTAATACAAGTGTGTACTGAGTGGTGGTGCTGAAGTGGAGGAGATGAAGTTGTTTGTCCAGCCATTTAGCCATCTAAATCAAGAAATGCTTTTCTAGCTTATTATTTGACTTTTTCTCGGATCCATTTTTGTTTCTTTTAAAATTTGTTTTAAATGTAATTTCAGAAACTCTACTTACATTTTGTTCCTTGGGACAGATTCTATCAATTCATTTATTGACTTTTAAAAAATGAATCTTAATAGCAACTTCTAAAAATTCTCTTGGAAAGTCAATAATAAGCTATGCATTTTCTCTGTAAGTTTCTACTTTATACTCAGTGATGTAGACACATAGAACATAAATTCATAACTTGATTGCTCATAGATGCATGTAGATATATTAGTTGAGTAGATTCTCCTATTGTAAGATATATTTTCAAAATATTGTTAATCCTTTGAATAGTGGTGTGATCTTGGACTTTCTATGTCCAGAAAATTAAAAAACAGAGCAGGCACTCTCTGGAGTTACTATTCCTTTACCTTGTAGGATTCCTGGAAGAAGGTTGTTTGGAGACGTCCATGCAGCCAATGAGTGGGCTTGCACCCAGTGGTTGATAATCCCAGTGTTTTCAGTAAAGATTCACAACAGTTAAATTATCTAGGAAAGACAAATATAGCATAAAAGAAAGTTGACTTAACCAGACTAGGGTTCTACTGCTTGTTAGCTATGTGTTATTACTTTAAGTCTCTTAATTTCTCTGAATTTCTAGGCCTCCATCTGACTGGATTATGACCAGGATTAGGTAATAAGATAACATTGAAATGGGATGGTGGGATCGCAGATTACTGAAGACAATAGTTATCATTTATTATGTATTTCCTGTATGCCTGGCTTAGTGCTTTACATAAATCATCCCATTTAGTTTTCATTAAGACTTTGTAAAATAGTAGAGATGTCTTTCATGGTACATCTACAGAAACTAATGTTCAAGGTGGTGAAACACTTGGCTTACATAATTAAGTATTATGTACATTACATGTTATCATAACAGGTGAGTTAACTAGTATGAATATAAGCCTATATGGAAACTAGGTTGATGTTCATTTTATTACATATTTAGTTTTGTGTTCTTTTGATAGCCCTGACTAACATCAATGGTTCCTTAATCCAGATTTGTGGGACTCAAACTAATTATTAGGGTATCTGTAGACCCCATTTGAGACAGGAGGAGTAGATGTGGATTGTTAATAGCTTTTGAAAAGTCCCTTTCAGGATGTGGTAGAGTCAATTTCCTCCAGTCCTTTGAAGACGTCATTCCTTTGACTGTGCTGTCTTATCACCCAGAGCTCCTGAGAAAATATCCGATGAGTCAGGTAATGAGGAAAAGATGTTATACAAAAGATGTTGTATCTACTGCTGAGATGTTACTGTGTCCTGAAGACAAGTTCCTCACCGTAACGTCATCACAGCATCATTCCCATGTACATACTTTTAATGTTTAGAGAACAAAAATTGGTTTATTGAAGATCTTTCTTCTCCTTTGTGTCTGGCTTTTGGCACCAATGTTACAAACCATTCAGAATATGGTATATATTCTGTCTTGTTTCTCTAGGGATCATCTTGATTCTTATACTGGATATTAATTCTATTAATCACACCAGTTACCATCATGAACACACTGGTATAATCTAAATGCTCTCAAATAGCTGGAATCTTCTGACATTTTCATCTTTGCAGGTACTGTACATACTAATATGAATTTTAAGGAACATTTTCTTATAAACTCTAAAATCTTCCACAATTCAAAGTTGCATAGATTCTGACCATTTCTGAATGCTTCAAGTAAGGTCATAAACAGGGCCGGGTTGTTCTCTCCTCTACTGTCCTATAATTTCTACCCTGATTATCACACTTTTTACCCAAAACTACCACATCAGATCAAAATGTTACAATTCAACCCAGGGCTTTCTCTAATTGATCGAGAAGACAGAAAAGGATGCTGTGTTTCTGGCTAGTGGTGATAGAGAGATAGCATGAGTGCCCTTACGGGGTTCTCTAAATCTGATATAAATAAAAGCCTTTGAGAGATGAGTATTTTATGCTTAGAAGAATAAAGTTTTGCTCCCTTTCATTGCTCTTTTCCCATAAAGACCCCGAAAGCTTTCTGAATAAAGAAGTATTGATTACTCCCTTATCTCAAATTTGACCGATTTCTAATAAAGATCTCTCGTAATTTACCTGAGTTTCACCCTAGCAATCAGGCTTTGCCTTGGAACACTTACTTAACTTTAAATTAGAATACGAAAAGAACATTCATGAACAAATTAAGTACTCTATGTTTCAGAACTCCAACAGTAAAGTACAAGTAATTTATGCCATAGAATTGTTGCATGCATTACGATAACTTGTTAAAAATCTAAGCATAATGACAAATCCCTAAACATTCACTGTTTTAATCCTCTTTAATTCCATTTTACTTCCTTTCTGTAAGTCAGAGCATATTTGTAGTTTTGGTTCAGTGTTCTCTTTGCCCTAGAGGAAAGAGGCTATGAATTTCTTCATAATAATAATAATGATAATAATGATAATAATAATAATAATAATAATATGCCATTATCAGCAATTGCATAATGATATTTACTCTATAGACTTCAATAAAGTATCAGTATCTCAGTCATGAATAGAACAGACTCAAATATAAATCAGTAAAATAAAAATGAAAGTTGTATTAGTCTGTGTTCTCTAAAGGAACAGAACCAACAGAATGAATACATATAAAAGGAAAATTTATCAGTTTGGCCTATACATTGCAGTTGCAACAGTCCAAAAATAGGTGTTTCATACTGGAGAGGTCCAGATTCTGATAGCTGCTCAATCTAATAGCCTAACCTAATCAGGGCTAATCTGATACTGAAGGCCTGAAGGGTTCTTGGCAAGTCCCTGGTCTTCAGTCCACCATAGAATGTCAAGAAGTTGGTTCTAATATCAGCTAAGTAATCAGCAGTGGTGGGAGCAACAGGGTAGACAAACTCACCAAGAAGGCCACGAAAGCAAGCACAGAAATGGAGGGGCTGTCATTTTCCATGTCATTTTGTACCTGGGTTGCTACCAAATATTGCTTTCCATATTTAATATGAGTTTTTCCATATCAATTAAGACACTCAAAACAATCACCCACAGGCTAACCTGAAGTAACCTCTCACTGAAGCTTTCTTCCAAGGTGATTCCAGGTTTTGTTAACAGTTAAAAGTTGCTATCCATCATAAACATTGGGGTTTTCATCAATCAGCAACTGAGCATCTACTGTTTACTTTTCTCAGTTACAGGGAAAAGGGGGGGAGGTAAGACTTGTGTTCTATCACTCAGGTGACTGAAAAAAAGTATGCGGTCACTAAGGGAGAGGGGTCATACAATGTATAGATGACACTGAATTATAGGATAATAGTTACAGTAACAAAGACTATTTACAGTGCATCGGTAACCGTATATTTATATCATTTAAACCTCATACCAACCAACACTATTAATACAGAACTGATACTTACAGATAAAAGGGATCTGCTGAAAGTTATAGAGAGATGGGAAATAGACTTGAACCTAACTCCATCTATATATTAAGCCAGTACTATTCCTGCTGTGCTACAGTTTCCAAGGCATAGGATAGACTGCAACAACTTCAAAAGTATAATCTACTAACTTTATGTCTTTCATATATCTTAAGTATCTGGCTATGGTAATTAGATTCTCTATCAAAAGGGTCTACATCTGCCATACACATTGTCCATATGCTGAAAACCTTTGTAAATTAAAATTTTTCTAGCACAACTCATTTTATTACTTTTTTTCTTGCACAAATGAACAAGACCTGGGACAAACATAAGTTATATATATATTTATACTCTGGCATTCATCATTTTCAACACTAAGTATGTGACTTTCTAGGTAAATATTCTCATGGCATTACTAGTTAGACTGACCTGGAAATCTGTTTTTCAGTGATTCTTTTTCTTATTGTTTAGCTTATAACTTCCAGTTTTCCTTCCTCATGTACTACAGCTTGACCCTGCCTTCAATGATATATGAGTTGAGCTAGAAGTCTGGGAGATAGTAGATAAGATGTGTTTAGAATGCAATAGTGGGGTGACACTGATTTATCTTTCCTCCTGTTCTTCCTCATTTGCAGCCAGAACTATTTTTTTGTAAGCTGTCATTGCTTCTTTTGCTTCATGTTACTCCCATCTCAGCCAGACATCTGAGGTTTGTGTAGTCAATTTTATTTTGAAATCAAATGTACCACAGCATAACTTTCTATTGCATTTCTTGTGACAGAGAGAGAAATGGTGAGAGGCATGTGGTAAATGGAGAGTTTCATTAAATGCTCGGCATGGAAACATGTTAGCTATCCATAATGCTTTCTTTTAACAATGCAGGAAGAAACAGAAACCAGGTTTATGATATACTTAACCTACAGTGTTATAAATTCAACATTCTCTTATTTTACAGTGGGAGTTAGGATGGAGAAGTGGGACACATCCTCAGTTTTTATTTATTTATTTATGAAGAGTCAGAGAAATGTTTACAATGGCTTAGAAACATAAAGAAACATACACGTGAAATAGTAAAAAGATACCAAAATGCTGGTATTACCTGGATAATGAATGTTATCAATAGACTTTAACCTCTGTGGAAGCTCAGAGGAGAGTACCTCCTGTGTTAGCTTAAATGGAAACAGTGACTTTCTGGAAGGAAAGAGATTTCTGCTGAGTCCTAAGGTAAAAGAAGCTTTTAAAAATGTAGACTAGACTCTGGCATTCCAGATCTAAGGAAGGAGCCATCTCAGCAGTCAAAGTATATACATATGGGTGATGAGACAAATACTGTGTTGACTCAGCTGTATTTTAGTAATGGTGATGCCCATCCCTATCATTGGTAACTAAAACTTTCTTGAGTATGGGAAGTTGTATTGGGTAATGTACTAGTTTGATTTGTGATACTGTGATAAAAACACTCTTACCAAAAGCAACTTAGTGAAAGAAAGTTTTTATTTAGCTAACATATTCATGTCATGGTTTATCCCTGACCCTTTAAAGTCAGAGTGATACTCAAGCATGAATTAGAAGTAGAAACCATGGGGGAGCTACTTGCTTGCAGGCTCATGCTTTAACTAGCTTTCTTATACAATACAGGACCACATTACCATGGAATGGTGCCACCTACACTGAGCTGTGAGCACCTACCTCAATTAACAATCAAGCCAATCTCCACAGGCCAATCTGATATACACTGTTTTTCAATTGAGGTTGAATCAATGATCAGGTGATTGAGTTATAACAACATGACAATTAAATCAATCATTACAGATCTTTTATATAAGTTCTTTTCACTTGGACTGCTCTAGGTATCATTACATAATTGTTTTGTGAAACAATTAGTGAAATGAGGAAAAGAGAGATGACGATTATTTAAGGTTGTTTAATGCAGCTTAGTAGGAAGGCAAAACCTAAAGTTACCCTAATCTATCTGAGCCACTTTGAGTGCTATATTTTACTAAAGCTTCTCTTTCTAAGTGATTGTTAATCTCTCTATACCTGAAGACAAAATTTCAGGTGGCTTGGCTGTTGTCTCAACAAACCCACAAAAACTTTGTGTAGAAAAATCATATACTACACTGAGCGAATTTCTGCTTCCCAGCTCTGGTCCTCCCTTAAATATTAATGCAAGGGCATGTGGCCAGAGAAAAAGGTGGGGAAACAGTCCTTCTTACCTACTACTCTTTTTGTACATGACAGTCTAGGAGATCTCCAGGAATACATTTCTGTATCTACTCACTCAAAAAACCTTATTTAAAATCTCTCTCTCTCCTCTCTCTCTCTCTCTCTCTCTCTCTCTCTCTCTCTCTCTCTCTCTCTCTCTCTCCATATATCTATATATTTATATAGAGATAGAGATAGAGATAGATAGATAGATAGATAGATAGATAGATAGATAGATAGATAGATATCAAGACTATATAGTACGATTACATTATTTCCCCCAGACCCTTTCAAATTCTGGCCCTTTTGTGTTTTACTATGCATACATACATGGATGCACAAATACAATTTAATGTGTATAACGTTACTTGTATGCGTGCTCTCAGGGTTGATCATTCGGTGTAGGATAACCAGTTCAGAAGACTTGCTCCAAGCTTTCATTAAGTTCTGTAGTTCTATGTCTTCGGTTTTTATAAACTTTGTTCCTTCCTTCCTTTTTCTGTATTTATCCCTTAAACTTCACCAATTAAAGACACTCCATTCTTTTTCATCTTCTTCAGTTAAAAATGTCTTAATATCATTCTTTACCCTATATGCACCTTATCTTCTTCAGAACAATTATTACGATCTAAATTCACAGATTGATTTCTACTTATTATTTGCCAATTCCTGTTAGACTGTATGTTCCATGACAGTAGGAAACTAACTTGTGTGTGTTTCCAAATTCTAACATAGTGCTTGATTAACAACACATTTTCAATTGATATTTGTTGAGTGGGTGGTGGCTTCCATATCTGTGGTGTGTGTTCATGCTTCTCTGAGGTGACACTTATCAATAAAAGACCTACTGTGTTACTGGGAGGGAAGGTAAAAGTGTCCCAATATGACTCCTAGACAATGACCTCATCACTTAGATTCATTTGTTGTTCACTTGGCACAGGTTGAGAACAGAAAGATCCAACCAGCCTGCCATGTTCCAATAACTTCCCTGGAGGATGAAGCTTGTTGGTTCCCATGGAGACCAGCACAGCAAAACAATCCCAAAGGTAGATCAAATAAGGGCAGTTGCATCAGGCTCTGTGCTTGCAAGGACCCTTGTTGTGATGGATACTAGAGAACAGGAAATGTGTAGACAATAAAAGGGAGAAGCAAGAAAAATGTGGTATAATGGGGAAAATGTTTTGACGAAAACAATTTTAACTTCAAGCTCAGAAATATCTATGTGACTGCACATATATGCCTAAAAGTTTTACAGAGTTTCTTGTTCCCTTACATGTAAAATGCAGGAAACCTATGTAAAATGGTTCTTAAGAGTTTCCAAATTGCATGTCTATGGAAATTCCCATTATAGTCTCTGAAACATAGTAGATATTCAGTAGGCCTTTCTGTTTCCTCTCTGAATTTGAAAGTGATGAGGCTAATAGTATTGGAGTGGCTAAGAAAGATTTCTTTTGTTTTAGCTTTTCTTCCTTTGTTACTCTATTCACTCAACAAATACCTGTCAAATGTTTGCATGAAAGTCTGCCAGTATACATATTTGGAGTGCCACTGTGAGACTTCAAATGAGGGTTAACAAGCAAACAATAAATATGTGAGTTTAGATAGTGCTATTTAGAAAATGGTGAGTGTTTTCTTAGTGGGAAACAGGCAAACTTTATTTGCTCAAAAGCACCAGAGTGTCTCTTGTGTGGATGATGGATTGTTTGTGAGCCAAGCACAATACCACTGAACTATACTTCACTCCTTTTGGTATTGTTTTTAATCTTATTTTTAAAAATTCACCAGCTTAACCCAGCTGGTCTTAAAATCACTCCATAGACCAGGATGGCCTTGAAATTGGGTTCTTTATGCCACAGTCTCTGCAGCAGCTACAATTATAGCTGAAGCACTATGCCCAGCTTCTTTCTACGTTCTTGACTATGTTGTAGAATGTCTTTGTTTCATTCTCAGATCCCCTTGATCTTTATTGTCTAACAATGTGACCTAGTTAGACTCATGGATTGTTGTGGCCTAGGTGCTTCCATCAAGGTAAATGACAAAGAATATATTCCAGGAACTGAACAAGTTCTATGAAAATAGAATGACAAAGCCATATGTAGCAAAAGTTATCTTCATATACCAATATTTTCTGCCAGAGTCTTAATCTTAGTTGCTTGTTAGAAGCAACAAGGAGACCTATTTCAATAAATTAAAATCGAATCATTTCCCCCAACCACTTTTCCTTCTTACTTCTCCCATGTCTGCCCCCTCCCTATCAATTTCATAACTTTCTCTTCTTTAATCATTGTTGATACACATACATATACATGAACAAACATGTAAAGACAGACTTCTCATTCTGGAGTAAACAGAATATTTCTTGTATGTACATGTTTCTAGAACCGACCATTTGGTACTGTATAACGAAAGGGGCTAATTTCTGGGGAAGGCTAATTATCCCTTTCTGAGCATTTATTAGTTGCTTGTAGCTCTTCCTCTAGGGCTGAGGAGATGTGGAATTTCCCCCATCGACGTTGCGTCATAGCAGGTCCTCTAAGATCCATTGTCGCTCTAGCCATGGATAATTTTCTAGGTTTACGATAATAGACTAATTTTGATCCTGTTAAGTGAATGGGCCTTGAGTCTAATTACACAGGTGTTGGTTACTGCCAAAATGTGTTACTATTGCAGCTTTAAGGATATCTTGCAATGCTGTTCATTTTTTGTGTTTCAAAGTTTTAACAGACAGGATTACTTTCTACCCTTAGCAGCTTTTTATATCACCTTTTAGTACTATGAAAGCTAGTTCTCATGGAGGAGACTTTAGGTTAGTTCCAGGTCAAATGCATTAATTACTATATACAAGGTGTATGGTGTTTTCATCAATAAGGACATGTTTTCAGCTTCTAGAAGGCAACCAACTGCAACATTCCACATTGATTTTGGAGGCTTTTGGCTCTCCTCCTCCTCAGCACAAAATGGGGTTTCTCATGCTTACCAATCATTTATAACTTGTAGGTTTAGCATTACCACCTCAGGTTGTTTAATTTCTTCAAGTGAATACACATGAATTTATATGGATTATACATAATTATATGTAAATATAGATTCGTTTTTGTCTATATCAAGCACCCTTGGTGCTTTTAATCTTCCTCCTCCTTTCTGTATTGTTCTCTATCCTCCTTGCCCACCTAAAACACCTTGCCCCTGTTTTTCAAATTTTCTCTTTCATATCACCAGCACTCAACTATTCCCCTCTGTATCAGTACTCCTTCGCCATGGTACACTTTACACTAATGAATTCTTTGTGTTATTCTAGGTCATACATTGTTATCTGGAGTTTTAGAGATGAGAGAGAATAGAAGGTGATTATCATTTGGGTCTGGATTGCCTCACTCAATATGATCTTTTTTAGTTCCATCCACTGAGCTTCAAATTTCATGAATTTATTTTTCTATTATGGCTATATTGTTTTCATTAATAGTTGTTTATGTTGTTTCATTTCCTAGCTATTGCGAACAGAATGACAGTGAAAATAGCTGAGCAAATATCTTGGCTAATAGGACTTCAAGCCCTTTGGGCATATACAAGTAGTGGTATAGCTGGGTCATATGGTAGATTTATTTTTAGCATTTTGAGGATTTTCAGTAGTAATTCTGGAGTGGATATACAAGGCTGCATCCTGACCAAGATTAAGTATTAGATTCCCTTTCCCCACTTCCTTATCAGTTTTTGTTGATTTTAGCTACACTGGTGAGGGAAGATAAAACCTCAGTTATTTTAGCTTGTATTTCCCTAATTGGTGAGGGTGATAAACCATGCTTTAGATATTATTAGCTAAATATTCTTCTGTTGAGAATGCTCAGTTCAGGTCTTAGCCCATGTTTTAGTTTGGGTCATTTATTTTCTTGATTTCTGGGTTACCTCAATCAGGACAAATATTTATAACTCCACCCATTTGCCTCCAACGTTTTTTTATTAGATATTTTCTTCATTTACATTTCAAATGCTATCTGAAAAGTCCCCTATACCCTCCCCTTGCCTTGCTCACCAACCCACCCACTCCTACTTCCTGGCCCTGCCATTCTCCTGTACTGGAGCATATGATATTCATAAGACCAAGGGCCTCTCCTCCCAATGATGGCCGACTAGGCCATCTTCTGCTACATAAGCAGCTAGAGACAAGAGCTCTGGCGATACTGGTTTGTTGATATTGTTGTTCATCCTATAGGGTTGCAGACACCTTCAGCTCCTTGGTTACTTTCTCTAGCTCCTTCATTAGGGTCCCTGTGTTCCATCCAATAGCTGACTGTGAGCATCCACTTCTGTATTTGCCAGGCATTGGCATAGCCTCACAAGAGACAGCTATATCAGGGTCCTGTCTGCAAAATATTGCTGGCATATGCAATAGTGTTTAGGTTTGGTGGCTATTTATGGGATGGATCTCTGGGTGGGGCAGTCTCTGGATGGTCCTGCCTTCAGTATCAGATCCAAACTTTGTCTCTGTAACTCCCTCCATGGATATTTTGTTCGTCATTCTAAGGAGGAATGAAGTATCCACACTTTGGTCTTCCTTCTTGAGTTTCCTGTATTCTACAAATTGTATCTTGGGTATTCTAAGTTTCTGGGCTAATATCAATTTATTAGTGAGTGCTTATCATGTGTGTCCTTTTGTGATTGGGTTACTTCTCTAAGGATGATATCCTCCAGATCCATCCATTTGCCTAAAAATTTCATAAATTTATTGTTTTTAATAGCTGAGTAGTACTCCATTGTGTAAATGTACCACATTGTCTATATCCATTCTTCTGATGAGGGACATCTGGGTTCTTTCCAGCTTCTGGCTATTTTAATAAGGCTGCTATGAACATAGTGGAGCACATTTCCTTATTACAAGTTGGAATATCTTCTGGGTATATGCCTAGGAGAGGTATTGCTGGATTTTCTGGTAGTACTATGTCCAATTTTCTGAGGAACTGCCAGACTGATTTCCAGAGTGGATGTACCAGCTTGCAATTCCACCAGCAATGGAGGAGTGTTCCTCTTTCACCACATCCTTGACAGCATTTGCTGTCATGTGAATTTTTGGCCTTAGCCATTCTGACTGGTGTGAGGTGTGTTTTGATTTGCATTTCCCTGATGATTAAGGATGTTAAACATTTTTTCAGGTCCTTCTCAGCCATTCGGTATTCCTCAGTTGGGAATTCTTTGTTTAGCTCTGTACCCCACTTCTTTATTTTATTTTTTTACATTTTTTTAAAAAATGTATTATTATTTTCTTTATTTACATTTCAAATGCTATCCTGAAAGTTCCCTATACCCCTCCCCACCCCTGC
>NC_034613.1:83100085-83106599 GCF_900095145.1 Mus pahari
TATATTATTTGTGACTATTGTGAAGGGTGATGTTTCCCTAATTTCTTTCTCATCCTGTTTATCCTTTGTGTAGAGAAAGGCCACTGATTTTTTTTTTTTTTTTGAGTTAATTTTGTATCCAGCAACTTAACTGAAGCTGTTTATCAGGTTTAGGAGTTCTCTGGTGGAATTTTTAGTGTCACTTATATATACTATCATATCATGTGCAAATACTGATGTTTTGACTTCTTCCTTACCAATTTTATCCCCATGGTCTCCCTTTGTTGTCTAATTACTCTGGCTAGGACTTTAAGTACTATATTGAATAGGTAATCTCTGATTTTAGTGGGATTGATTCAAGTTTCTCTGCATTTAGTTTGATGTTGGCTACTGGTTTGCTGTATATTGCTTTTACTATGTTTAGGTATGGCCTTGCATTTCTGATCTTTCCAAGACTTTTTATCATGAATGGGTTTTGGATTTTGTCAAATGCTTTCTTAGCATCTAAGGAGATGATCATGTGGTTTTGGTCTTTGAATTTGTTTATCTAGTGGATTACGTTGTTGGATTTCTCTATATTAAACCATCCCTGCATCCCTGGGAAGAAGCCTACTTGATCATGATGGATGATTGTTTTGATGTTTTCTTGGATTCAGTTTGTGAGAATTTTATTGAGTATTTTTTCCTTGATATTCATCCAGGAAATTGGTCTGAAGTTCTCTTTCTTTGTTGGATCTTTATGAGGTTTNGGTATCAGAGTAATTGTGGCTTCATAGAATGAATTTGGTAGAGTACCTTCTCTTTCTATTTTGTGGAATAGTTTGAGGGGAATTGGAATTAGGTATTCTTTGAAGGTCTGATAGAACTCTGCACTAAACCCATCTGGTCCTAGGATTTTTTTGGGGGGGGGGTTGGGAGACTATTAATGAGGGCTTCTATTTCTTTAGGGGAAATGGGAATGTTTAGATTGTTAATCTGATCCTGATTTAACTTTGGTAACTGGTATCTGCCTCGGAAATTTTCTGTTTCATCCAGGTTTTCCAGGTTTTTTTGAGTATACCATTTGTAGTAGGATATGCTGATGTTTGGATTTCCTCAGGTTCTGTTGTTATGTCTCCTTTTCATTTCTGATTTTGTCAATTAGGATGCTGTCCCTGTGCCCTTTAGTGAGTCTGGCAAAGGGTTTCTCTATCTTGTTGATTTTTCTCAAAGAACCAGCTCCTGGTTTGGTTGATTCTTCATATAGTTCTTTTTGTTTCCACTTGGTTGACTTCAGCCCTATGTTTGATTATTTCCTGCTGTCTATACCTCTTGGTTGATTTTGCTTCCTTTTGTTCTTTCACTTTTAGGTGTGCTATCAAGCTGCTAGTGTATGCTCTCTCTAGTTTCTTTTAGGCAGCACTCAGAGCTAAGTATTTTCCTCTTAGGACTGCTTTCATTGTGTCCTGTAAGTTTGGGTATGTTGTGGCTTCATTCTCATTGAACTCTAAAAAGTCTTTAATTTCTTTCTTTATTTCTTCCTTGACAAAGGTATCATGGAGTAGAGCGTTGTTCAGATTCCATGTGAATGTTGGTTTTCTATTATTTATGTTGTTATTGAAGATCAGCCTTAGTTCCTGGTGATCATATAGGATCCATGAGACAGTTTCAAATTTTTGTATCTGTTGAGGCCTGTTTTGTGACCAATTATATGGTCAATTTTGGCAAGGTACCATGAGGTGCCAAGAAGAAGATAAATCCTTTTTTTAGGATGAAATGTTCTGTAGGTATCTGTTAAATCTATTAGTTTCATAACTTCTGTTAGTTTCACTGTATCTCTGTTTCGTTTCTGTTTCCAGAATCTGTCCATTGATGAGACTGGGGTGTTGAAATCTCCCCATATTATTGCAATGAGGTGCAAATATGACTGTGTAATATTCCTTTGTGCTATCTTTATCCATTCATTTTTTTTATAGACATCTAGATTGTTTCCCGTATCTGGCACTACAACAAGGGCATCAATGAACATGGTTTAGTAAATATTTCTGTAGTAGGCTAAGTGGCTTTCGTGTACATGCCAAAGAGTGGTAAAGGGAGAGCCTGAGGTAGAGGGATTCCCGTCTTTTGCAGAATCACCACACTGGGTTTTTGTAGTGACTGTACAGGTTTGAACCACAACCACAAATGGATATGTGTTTCTTCCCCTTTCCCCTTTAAGTAGATCTGATTTGCATTTCCCTGGTGAATAAAGATGCCTTTTGAATTTCTTCTTTTGAGAATTCTGTTTAGATATCTACCCCAGTTTTAATTGGTTTATTTGTTTACTTTATGCCACGCTTTTTCAGTTCTTTATCTATTCTGGATATTAGTCCTATGTCAGATGTGTAGTTGCTGGAAATACTTTTCCATTCTGCTGCTTTGTCTGAATGATTATATCTGTTGCCTTACAGAAGCATTTCAGTTTCTTGAGATCACACTTATTGTTTTTAGTGCCTATGCCTATGCTATTGTTTTCTATTCAGAGAGTTTATTCCTGTGTTAATTAATCCAAGACTATCCCTCACTTTCTCTTCTACCATATTCATGCTTCTTTCCTTATGTCTAAGTCTTTGATCCATTTGGATTGAATTTTGTGCAGGATGATAAAAGTATGTATCTATTTGTGTTTTCCTACATACGGGTTCTTATATGTTTTAATGTCCCTTCTAGCTCACTATACATGAGAGATCATGGAAAAGAAAGGTTATTAGGATGCAGGGGAAGTAGACCTGTTTATAAATAGTTCTTTGAAGCAAATCCAATCTGCGTTGTCAGGATATCAGCAGTTCATTTCACTTGAATCAGTAGCAACAACTTGATCCACTATCAAACACTATTCATTTGTCAGCAATGGCAGGTCTATCCAGAAGAAGCCTCAAAGCTCTGCTGTATGCTGTTTAGAAGTAGTAGCTTGGGGCAATTTCAATCTCCAATTGCAGGATACCAGCAGTACAGTTCAGTATTGTTAGGATAGGAAACATGAATCAGCAGTGGTGGCATGACCCAGCATAACAGCCAGGCCTCTGCCAAATCAGCAGAAACCAGCAGTAGTGACCAGAACCTGCATTGATGCTTAGAGTTCTTTGCCCTGCTTCTCTTAATGAAGTGATGATCAGCAAAGACAAAGAACCAAGACCAAAGAAAGTATTGCAAAGCTGTCTACACAAGTGCCACTCCCCCTCCCCCTCCCCCACTGCCAGCCCCTGTCTGTTGAGTCCTATTTATACTCCCTCCAAACATCACATGTCCTCCTATCCTCCCATGGGTCTTGCCTCAGCAAAACATCATGTGAATGTGTATCAGCTGACATATCTAGAAATTTCCACTTTATACTGCCAATTGGCCTGATTGTGGAGAAGAGGCAAGGAGCTGCCAGAAATTCTTTGGCAAGTTTCTATCAAGTCACCACTAGTGAAGCTCAACAATGCAATGTAAGGTGAATCAATACAGGAGTGCCATCAGCAAGGAACAGTGAGGCAGAGAGAAGCAAACAAATGCTCCATCTCCCAATGTCTGTGGGGTCATATTTATATTCCTTTATCACCCATCCTTTCATATGTCTCTTGTGGCAAAGCAGACTTTCACCTGTCTTCTCCAGGAAAACATCATGTGGCATAACTGACTTTCAAAGAAACCAGAATTTTCTGTTTCAGCTCATTAGTACATTCAGGAGTGTTTGTTTTAGCTGTCCTGGTATTTTGTTTTTGTTCCTTTATTTCTATATGATGCTGAAAGTTCAATTTCTGTGAATTATTGTGTTGGGATTCTGATGGGGATTGCCTTGAATCTGTAGATTGCTTTTGGTAGGATGGTCATTTTTACTATAATAATCCTATCAATCTATGAGCATTAGAGATCTTGCCATCTTCTGATATCTTTTTCAATTCCTTATCTCAGTGTCTTGAAATTTGTATCATGTAAATCTTTCACTTGCCTGGTTGAATTTGTCCCAGGATAGTTTATATTTTTGAAGATAATGATTTTTTGTGTTAATTGTGTATCTTGTTACTTTGCTGAAAGTATTTATCAGCTATAGAAGTTCCCTGGTGGAATATTTAGGGTCACTTATATATACTACCATATCATCTATAAACAAAAGATACTTTGACTTCTTCATTTACAAACTTTATCCCCTTGTTCTCCTTCAGATATCTTACTGTTCTAATATTTCAAGTATTATAAGAATAAGATACGTAGACAGTGTACAGTTTTGCCTTATTCCTGATTTTGTGGAATTGCTTTCAGTTTCTCCCCATTTAAGTTGATGTTGGTAAAAATAAAAAAATAAACTCAAAAAGAATAAAAAAAAAAAGTTGATGTTGGCTATGGGTTTGCTGTAAATGGCCTTCATTATGTCCCTTATATCCCTCATCTCTCCATGACTTATCATGACATAGTGCTGCATTTCTTTTCTACACCTCATGGGATTTTTTTCAGTTTGTTTATATTGTTAATTTTGTTTATTGCTTTATTGTATTCCAAACCATCCCTGAATCCCTAGGAAGGAACCTATTTGATTGTGGTGGATAATATTTTGATTTGCTCTTGGATAAGATTTGCAAGCATTTTATTGAGTTTTTGCATCTATGTTCACAATTAAAATTTGTCTGTAAGTTTTCTTTCATCGTTAGATCTTTATGTGGTTTGGATATCAAGGTAACTGAAAGCTTATAGAATGAATTAGGCAACATTCTTTCTGTATCAATCTAATGGAATAATTTGACAAGTATTGACATTAATTCTTCTTTGAAGCTTGTAGAATTCTGCACTAAAGCTACCTGTCCCTGGGCTTTTGTTCTTCTTGTTGGGAGAAATTAATTACCGCTTCAATTCCACTAGAGGTTATGTCTATTTATATTGCTTATCTAATCTCGCTTTAATTTTGGTAGGGTGTGTATATTGAAAAATATCTATTTCTTTTTAATTTTCCTACTTGGAAATGTTTTTAATGTACACATTTATGTTTCTGTGGATTTCCTTTGTGTTTGTTGTCATATCACCTTTTTATTTTCTAAGTTTGCTTAATTTGGATCTTCTGCATTCTCCTTTTAGTGAATTTATCTAAGAGTTTATCCATTTTATCAGTTTTCTCTAACAATCAAGTTTTTGTTTCTCTGATTTGTATTTTTTATTTCTATTTTATTGATTTCAGCCATGGTATCTACTTCTTTTGGAATTTTTTTCTTTTTGTTTAAGAGCTTTCAGGTTTACAATTAAGTTATTAACACAAGACTTCACCAAGTCTTACATAGGGACTTATTGCTTTAAACTTGTATCCTTTTGTTTGGTTTTGCTATGTTGTATTTTCCTTTTCATACTTTCTAAAAAATATTTTAGTTTTCCTTAATATCTGTCTTGACTCATTTTTTTTTCATTTAGTAGTGAGTTGTTAAGATTTCCTTAAATTTGTAAGGCCTCTGTTATATCTGTTGTTGTAGGTATTGAGCTTAATCTGTCATGTCAGATAAAATGCAGTGTGTTACTTGAATTTTTTTGATATCTGTTGAGATTTAGTTTGTATCAAAGTATGTAGTCAATTGTGAAGAAAGTTCCATGAGCTGCTGAGTAAAAGGTATATTCTCTTGTGTTTGGGTAAAATGTTCTGTAAATATTTGTTAAGCGTGTTTGGCATATGATGTAGTTTAGTTCCAGCATTTCCTGTATAATTTTTCTTTGGATAACCTGTCTATTGGTGAAATGGGGTATTAAGGCTACCCACTATCACTGCATGAGGGTCAATATGTGATTTAAGCTTTAGTTGTGTTTCTTTTATGAACTTGGGTGCCCTTGTGTTTGGTGAATAGATTTGTAAAAGTGCAACATCTTCTTGGTGAGATTTTTCTTTCATGAGCATGTAGTATTATTTCCTATCTCTTTGGATTAGTTTTGGTTTGATGTCTATTTTGTCAGATATTAAAATGGTCACATAAGCTTCTTGGCTCCATTTTTGTCATCCTTCATTTTATGGTGTGTTTCTTGGAAGCAGTTGAAGGACGGATCCTGTTTCTGTATCCAGGTGCATAACATATTGTTAGGGAATTGAGACACTGCTATTGAGAGATATCAATGATCGATATTTGTTCATTCCCATTAGTTTGTTGTTATGGTATAGGATGAATTTTACACTCTTGATTTTCTTGTTTGAGATCATTTATTCCTTGTGTTTTCTTGGGTGTGGTTAACCTCTTCAGATTGAAGTTTTCTTTCTAGTGTCTTCTGTAATACTGGGTTTGTAGCTAGATACTGTTTAAATTGGGATTTATTTTAGAAAGTCTTTCGTCCATCTATTCTGATTGAAAGTCTTGGTGGTATAGTAGTCTAGGTTGGCATTTATGAGCTCTTAGAGCAGTGGTTCTCAACCTTCTTATTGCTGGGATCCTTTAATACAGTTCCTCATGTTCAGGTGACCCCCCAATCATAAAATTATTTTTGTTGCTATTTCTTAACTGTAATATAATATGTGTGTGTGTGTTTGTGTGTGTGTGTGTGTGTGTGTGTGTGTGTGTGTGTGTGTGTG
>NC_034613.1:83106620-83108662 GCF_900095145.1 Mus pahari
TGTGTGTGTGTGTGAGAGAGAGAGAGAGAGAGAGAGAGAGAGAGAGAGAGAGAGAGAGAGAGAGTAATTTTTTTTGGAGATAGAGGTTTGCCAAGGGGGTCTTGATACATATGTTGAGAGCCACTGTTTTAGAGTCTGTAGAACTTCTGTTCAGGTCCTTCTGACTTTCACAGTCTCCATTGGAAAGGCAGGTATTATTCTAGTGGGTCTGTCTTCATTCATTCATTTGTCTTTTATACAGCTTTTAATATTCTTTATTTGTTTATATTTAGTGTATTGATTATTTTGTGGAAATTTTCTTTTCTGGCCTAGTGCGTTTGCTGGTCTGTAGGCTTCTTGTACTCTGATAGGCACTCCATCTATTAGGCAAATTTTCATCTATGAAAATTTTTTTCTGTGCCTTTAACCTGAGTTTCTTCTGCTTTCTCTATTCCTATTATTTTTAGATTTGGTCTTTTCACAGTGTTCTAGATTTCTTGAATGTTTTGTGTCAGGAGTTTTAGGTGTATCAGTTTCTTTGACAGAGTATTTATTTCTTCTAACTTGTCTTTAAATCTTGAGATTGTCTCTTCCATCTCTTGTATTCTGTTGTTGAAACTTTTTTCTGAGGTTTCTGTTCAAGTTTCTAACTTTTGTTATTCCAGATTTTCCTCAGTTTGGGTCTTCTTTACTCATTTTATTTCCATTTTCATTTCCTGGACTGTCTTCGTTTCAATCTACTCTCAGTGTTTCCAGAATTTATTAATGAACTCATAATGGAGTCACTTATATTCTTTTCAATATCCCTGATCACACCCTTAATAGGTATTTTGAATTCCTTGTCTTGTTCTTCAGTTATATTGCGTTTCTCAGGGCTTATTACAGTAAGGTTGCTGGGCTTTGGTGGAAAAATATTGTCCTAGCTATTATTGGTTGTATTTTTACACTGGTGTCTATGCATCTGAGTTTAGGAAGATTGTAATTCTAGGCATTGATATCTTTCCTTACTTTTGGTGGATGGATTTTGTTGTTATTGTTGTTGTTGTTAGTTTCTGTTCATCTCTCTGAATCTTAGGAATGTGTGGTATGTGTGGTATCCTTAGTAAGGAGTGCAATCTGGGGAATGTTTATGAGTCCCTGCCACATGTGATCACTGGAGGATCTGGGTAGAATTTGTTTCTAGGTATTAGAAGCTAACATGAAGGAATGGGGGTGGGATGGAATGGCACAAGTGCAAAAGTGCAGTTGGTTGTGGTGGCTGTTGTCTCAGAGTGTCCACAGGAGGAAGTCAAGTTGGGTTGCCAGAAGGGAATGGAGAACGAGTAAACATGGGCTACTGAGAGACTGTAAAATTGTAATTGGAAGATGGGAAGTAAAGATCACCTACATGATTTTTTTAGTGTGGCCAGTAGGCATCTAGGAGAGAGTGTTTCTGGTGTTGGTGGCTGAGTCTAAGGGGTGAGGTAAGGAAAGAAGATCTGCTTAGTCCCCTGGGGATGGTATAGAGACGTAGGAGAGGTACTAGCATGTGGTCTGCTACAAAACTGAGGAGAATGGGGAATAGGAATTGGAGGATAGAGGATGAGAAGGAGAATAAATATTGCCCATCCATTTCCCTGGCTGTCCTGGGAAGTGGGTTTCTAGAAAAAGACTACCTTGGGTTGTGGTGGGTATGGCAAAGGAATGGGGTGAGGAAGAAGGCTGTAAAAGAAGATTAGCTCAGTTTCCTGGGAGTGGTGGGAGAGAGGGAGGAGAAGGCACAGCAGACAGTCTGGTACCATGCTGAGAGATAACCATGCCCCTAATTCTAATGGGATTGCTTTGAAGTATTTTATTGAGGGAATTTTTCTTCATTTAGGATACTGGTCTGTAGTTTTTGTGTTGTATCTTTATTTGGTTTTGGTATTATAGTGATACTGGCTTCATGGAAGATAATTGGAAGAGTTTCCTCTGTTGCTGCTGCTACTGATGTTTCTTCTTCTTCTTCTTCTTCTTCTTCTTCTTCTTCTTCTTCTTCTTCTTCTTCTTCTTCTTCTTCTTCTTCTTCTTCTTCTTCTTCTTCT
>NC_034613.1:83108762-83141083 GCF_900095145.1 Mus pahari
CTTCTCCTTCTCCTTCTCCTTCTCCTTCTCCTTCTCCTTCTCCTTCTCCTTCTCCTTCTCCTTCTCCTTCTCCTTCTCCTTCTCCTTCCTCTTCCTCTTCTTTTTTCTTTTCCTATTTCTTCTTCTTTATTGAAAAGAAAACATTAAGAAGAGTTTGTTGTAGATATTTGAAAGTGTGGCAGAGTTTCATTGTGACTTCACCTAGACAGTGAAAAAGCTTTTAATTATTGTTTCATACTCTATGTTCCAGACCTGTTTAGGTTATTTATCAATTTTTAGTTTAATTTTTGTCTTTTAAATGAATGTAGAAATCCAGTCATTTCTTTCAGTTTCCAATTTAATTGACTACATGTTTTAAAAGCATTTTCTTAAAACATTCTGAATTTCTTTGGTGATTGTCATTATGTTTTCTGATTTTGTTAGTTCAATTCATCTTATTTATTCTTTTTAGTTGAGCCAAATGTCTGTAGTTGTTTTATCTTCTCAAAAAAAAAATCTCTTAAATCCATTGGGTTTTTTGAGATTATTTTCTTTGTTTCTATTTAGTTAATTTATTCTCTGATATTATTCCTTGCCATGTATTGGATTTTTGATTTGGTTTATTTTGTTTGTCTAAATACTTGAGGTACATCATTAAGTCATTTTTTAGCAGTTTCTGATTGTCAATGTAGGCAGTTACAGCTGTAAATTCTCCTTATACAGCTGCTTTCAGTGTTTCACAGATGATTTGTTGTACTATATTTTTGTTTTCATTTAATTCCAGGAGTTTTCTTATTTATTTATTTATTTATTTATTTATTTATTTATTTATTTATTTATTTATTTATAAAAGCATCATACTCTCTAACCACATTCTAAACATTGGTCCTTACTTATATCCACAGACAAGTGTAGTCCTCACTCCTCATGAAGGAAACTTCTCAATATCAGATGGAGACCATTACAGAAAACCACAATCGATCCAAATACAGTTTTGGAGCCCAATCTGAAGGGAGAAATCCACAGAACTGCCCCACACTTAAAGTTCAGGGAACATTGTGGGAGAGGGAAATGGAAAGACTGTAGAAGCTAGAGGATCACTGAGTTCTCTGTGAGACTTTGTCCTCTAGGGATGTAATAAGCTGCAATCATAAAATATCATCAATATGATTACATAAGCATGAACTAAACAATGACAAGAAAAATAGACATGCTGGTGTGGATGGAAGAAGAACTCAGGAAGCCTCACCCTTACACAACAAGATATGCTGAGAGTGGAAGAAATAGACTTTTTGAGGGAAGAACATAACAATCGATTATCCAATACCACATGGCCAGTTGTGAAAACAAGCAATTAATATTATACAAACAGGGTAGGTTATTATATATATATATATATATATATATATATATATATATATATCCCATAGGAAGAGCAACAATATGAACTAACCAGTACCCCCAGAGCTCATAGGGACTAAATCACCAACCAAAGAGTACACATGGTGGGACTCATGGCTCCAGCTGCATATGTAGCAGAGGATGGCCTAGTTGGTCATCAACAGGAGGAGAGGCCTTTGGTCCTGTAAAGGCTCTATGACCCAGGGTAGGGGAATGCCAGGACAGGGAAGTGGGAGTGGATGGGTTGGTGAGGGGGAATGGGATAGGGGGTTTGGGGTGGGGAAACTAGGAAAGGGGATTACATTTGAAATGTAAATAAAAAATACCTAATTAAAAAAAAACACAGAATAGAGTGACTGTCCAGCCAGTGATCTTCCTTTCTCTGCCTCCCCAGGACTGAGATTAACAAGTGCGTACTATCAACTATCACACCCAACTTTTTATATGGGTTGTGCTGAGAATCAAACTTGGGACTAGTGTTTCTATGACAAATACTTTACCTACTGAACTATCTCCTTATCTCTTGCACTCTTCTCTCCCATGTCTCCACCTCTTCACTATATATTACAGATCTTTTAGTTCATGTCTTCCTCAATCTCAGACTTTTACTACATATAACTTATTCCCCAGTGGCTTATTTCATTTCTAATAACACTTACTTTTGAACTGTATAGCTTCTTTCTTCTCAGAATAATAAAATAATAAACCTTCCAAACTTAAATTGAATCAGTTTCCTGAATCCATTTGTTTGGCCTCAGTAACAAATTCCTCCAAATTTCTTATAGCATTCTGAATTCTGCTTTTCTGTTGTGTTTATCAGTTTCTTGTATTTGTGGTCACCTACATCAAAGGTATGGTCATTTTGCTGTCTTAGAGATTAATTTTTATATCTTGACTTAATTTGGACATTAGTCTATATGCTACTGTCCTATGATTGATTTTTCATTTATCTCTTGTAGGAAACTTACATAAGCAGATAATACTACTCTTGTTACATCTCCACTTATATACTCTGGTAAAACTAATATAGAAGCTTTACTCAACATGGGACTAATCACTTCTACTACTCTAAGGAAACATTGCTTATGAGTGCCAAGAAAATCAGTAATCAGAAACATGGTCACATTCTTTACCACCAATTAGTTCATGGTTTCTTTCACTGATAATTAGAGATGTAACTGACAATTTTACTACTGTGCAAATCTAGAGCTGATAAATACTTATCAGAAATTAAATGTGGCACTGGGCCTTTAATACCAAAACCTGGGAGGCAGAGACAGGGAAATCACAAGTTCACACCCATCCTAGGCCACACAGATATTTGGAGGCAGTCTGGACTACATAATAAGTCCTTGCTCCAAAACAGAGCAGGTTGTTAGGATATATTCAAACATGGTCATCAAGGCCTGGAACTGAAATATCATAATGTTAGCAGCCTGAGGCAGGCAACGAAATTAAAATACATAATGTAAGGGAATACTCTTGTAACTTGCTAAGTGAAGTTGAACAAAGAGAGACAACTCTGAGCTAATGGTGTCAAATGTCACAACCAAATACCCAAAAGAGTACCTGCATATTAGAAGTTATGAGAAAACATTTGACCTGAAAGAAATTAGACACTTTCAGTAGAGTCGACCCTGAAGTTAGGGAGTTTTATTTCCTATCTTTTCTAGAAATTGAGAAATTTAGATTCTAGTCATAGGTTATACTATCATCCTCTAAAGTAAACACAGGTAACAAGTGCCTATTCTTAAGCTCTGTTTTTCCATTGTATAGACAGATTATAGCTCTGAAACTAATTTTATGGTCTTTCTTTTGGATATAGCATACCAAAGTTTGGCCCAGGAGTAGTACAGATACTGCTTGTAATATCATGTTTCCATCAGAAAGGAAATAAGTTTTATCACAGCAAATACAATTCCTTGCTTCACAAGATTGAACTTATTGTGCAAGTAGGGGGCAAATGTCCCTATCTGCATGAGGACAAAGGTTTAAATTGGTTTATATATAAAAAAGATGTATAGGTATAGGTATATGTTGGTGAAAATATAGAAGACTATAGTGATGCTGCAAAGCAATTTGTAATTTAGCTAAAAAACATGCAACTGCATTCTTTGGAATTTTCATAAAACTTGATTATTATCTACACACAAAATATGGACATAAATGGCCATAGCAGGTTTATGTATAGTGTTGGAAAATGAAAGCAACTGAAATAACCTTCAACAGGTATACAAATGATGGTATATTATTGCCAAAATGCTATTTCTAGGCTAGTAATAAGAAGTTTAAGTTGAATACTGTACTGGCTAGTTTTGTGTCAACTTGACACAGCTGAAGTTATCACAGGGAAAGGAGCTTTAGTTGAGGAAATGCCTACATGAGATCCAGCTGTCAGGTCTTTTCTCAATTAGTAATCAAGGGGGAAAGGCCCCTTGTTGGTGGTGCCATTTCTGGGCTGGTAGTCTTGGGTTGTATAAGAGAGCAAGCTGAGCAAGCCAGGGGAATCAAGCTAGTTAAGAACATCCCTCCAATGGATTCTGCATCAGCTCCTGCTTTCTGACCTGCTTGAGTTCCAGTCCTGTATCCTTTGGTGATCAACAGCAGTATGGAAATGTAAGCCAAATAAACCCTTTCCTCCCCAACTTGCTTCTTGGTCATGATGACTGTACAGGAATAGAAACCCTGACTAAGACAAATACATTTCAATCATCTACTCTGTATTTTTGGGCAGGATCTCAAATTGTGTATTCCAAACTGCTTCAAAGTAGTTATGGTCTAGTCTAGTGTTGAATTTGTGATATTCCTAGATTTTCCTCTTGAAGATCAGGATTACAATATTGTTTGTAATACAACAAATGAAAAAGCAGGACTTAAAATGGTTTATATATGACATCATTCATAGGACATCTTCAGAAGTTACAATACTTTAGTGATGGGGAACAAATCAGTTTACATTGATTAGAGTTTAGTTTTAAATGGTGCTGGCTCAGCTGGCGGTTATCATGTAGAAGAATGTCTAAGTGGATCAAGGAACTCCGCATAAAACCAGAGACACTGAAATTTATAGAGGAGAAAGTGGGGAAAAACCTCGAAGATATGGGCACAGGGAAAAAATTGCTAAACAGAACAGCAAAGGCTTGTACTGTAAGATCAAGAATCAACAAATGAGACCTCATAAAATTGCAAAGCTTCTGAAAGGCAAAAGATACTGTTAACAAAACAAAAAGGCCATCAACAGATTGGGAAAGTATTTTTACCAATGCTAAATCTGATAGGGGACTGATATCCAATATATACAAAGAGCTCAAGAAGCTGAATGCCAGAAATTCAAATAATCCCATTAAAAATGGGGTACAGAGCTAAACAAAGAATTCTCAACTGAGGAATACCGAAGGGCTAAGAAGCACCTCAAAAAATGTTCAACATCCTTAATCATAGGGAAATGCAAATCAAAACAGCCCTGAGATTCCACCTCACACCAGTCAGAAGGGCTAAGATCAAAAATACAGGTGACAGCAGATGATGGCGAGGATGTGGAGAAAGAGGAACACTCTTCCATTGTTGGTGGGATTGCAAGCTGGTGCAACCACTCTGGAAATCAGTCTGGTGGTTCCTCAGAAAATTGGACATAGTACTACATAGTACTACCGGAAGATCCAGCAGTATTTGCCACTTCTTAATAAGTCTGAAATAAGTTTTAAGGTAAAAATGAAAAATTAATAACAGAGTTGTGAGAGAAAATGATTCTGAATACTTTATTTATGATGGAGGAGTGACTAGTCTGAAATTTCCATATGATCCATTAGACATGGAATCAGGAATATCTGAGTTCAAATGCCAGCTTTGCTATTCCCAACTGAATGATGGTGGATGAGTCACTTGGCTTTACTCTTTAATTAATTAATTTATTTAAATGGGAATAATACTATTTACTCCCCTAGGCACAGAGAAGTTTAAAGTACCTGGATCATGATGCGTGTATGACGTTTGTTACTTTCCTAGAACTTTATGGGGTTTAAAAAAACGAAGCTGTCATTCAGGATTAAAAATTGTGTTGATTGATTCTGGGATTCAAAGCAGAGGAACTCAAGCAAAGACTTCAATGGTATTGAAGCAAGATGCAGAGAGGCAAGGAAGCAGGCTAGTATATAAAAATACCCAAAGAGTGCTTTATGTCTACAAAGCATCCAGTTAAAACATCCCAGAAGACTTAAGAAGATGGGTACCAGTGTGATGGTTCATGCTGTACAATCCATTTAACCCTTTTATAATTAATTGACTTTAAATACTTGGTTGTGTGTTGTCTTTTTCATTACAAGGAAATGTGAATAAACTATTTCATAGACTAAAACTAATCCAGGTCTGACTATTTTATGTTGTGGCCTTACTAAAAGAAATCTTCACAAAAGGAAGCAATTAATGAGCTATCAAAAAGTGGTAGTAAGCAAAACTCTAGACCTAACCCTTTCAAAAATTGAGTGCCATTGATCAAGTCCTTTCTGCTCTTTATGCTTTAGTTCTTTCATGCTCTGTTTACTAAGGCACAATCTGGCTTGGGCAATTGATTGTTCTTTGTTTGGAAACTTTGAAGACTCTTTATGAGGAATAAGCCTTGGCACAGAGATCCACAAGGTTGAACAAGTATAGTAATGTTGAGAACTTTTGCTTGTTAATTTTTACACTTCCACAATGATCAGTCTCAGTGAGTTTTCCAATGTTTTTTTTTTCTTTTTCTAGTCACCATCTTTCTAGTAAACCAGAGCAGGCCTTGTTAGCTCATCATGGATGTGTGGGGTTAATAAGCTGCATAAGAGGGAGATGAAACATGTTTCAGGAATGTTACTGTAGTTATGCAAAGATACTTCACTAACCCCCATTCTTCCTATAAAATCTCCAGATTTAAAGTCAAAAAAGTTAGTGAAGTATTTGATTTTTTTTCCTTTGTATTTTTTATTTCAATTGAATACAGTATATATGCTAAAGAGTTAAGGACTATGAAGAGACACCATCACCAGAATCAGGAAGACTGATTCTGTGTCATAACTTCATTTAAAATATATGTTGACATAAAATATGCTTATATGCATTATTTGTAACTTCAGGTAAATAAAAATATGATCCCTTATGGATTTTTAAAACACCCTTAGTGTTATTTTGTCTGCCTTGCTCTATATTGATTTCTGTCTACCCTCTTTGATTGAAGTCACCCATCTGATATTCCCATTTCCCCTAATATGACTTACTCTCAACTTGATACAACTTAAAACAACCTAATAAGAAAGATTTAGTGTGCAATTATTGAGAAAATTTAGCTTTTAGGCATGTCTACGAGGGATTGCCTTGTTTATTAATTGATATGGGAAGACCCAGCCTACTGTGGGCAGCACCATTCTTAGGAATGGGGGTGTGAACAGTTTAAAAAAACACAAATCAAAATGAGCAAAATCAAGCAAGGGTCCATGTGTTTATTCTATCTCTGTCTCTGCGTATGGATTGCTGCCCTGACTTTTCTAAAATAATGGATTGTCACCTGGAAATGTATATGTAATAAATTCCTTGTTACCTAAGCTGCTTTTCATTAGGGTATTTATTTAAAATAAAAAGTATAATTCAGCAAGAATTGTAGTTGGGCTTAATATTTTATATTTCTTGTGAACTCCTCAGTAATATGAGTATTGGAGCCAGAGACTCTGCTTTGAGTTGTAAGGGACTAGAGGTTATCTGTTATGTTGGTTTCCTGAGATAAGATATGAATGGTAGGAGGAACTCATTTACAGTCATAGTCTTCCAGGGCAAGGTATCTTTATTTTATCATCTTGTTGCACACCAAGTAGAAACAAATGAGCTAATATTATTCTTCACTTTGTGGCAAGATTTGCAATATTAGAATTTCTCACATCATTCTCCAAGTGTTTATTAAATAAATGGAAAATAATTTTTGAGTTCAAAAATTAAAATATTCATGGTAAAGCGATGGGAACCTGATAGAATGTTTGACAATTCATAGTAAGCCATATAAATGCATGTATCATAACATCTTATTGTTAAACAGTATTCGCTGGTATATAAACATTTGTGAATGTCACAGTCTTCATATGAGGGGAGAAGGACAGAAATTACTATGCTTATTTTACTGCTGAGGAACCAAGGCTCAGTGACGCTTCGTGACACTTCTCGAATTTTACAAGATGAAAGGAGCTGAAAGGAAACCAAAACTCCTGGTCTCATGGCAGCAGTGACTAATGTTCTTTTCATTAAACAAAGAGACATCAAGATCGGCTGTGTGAAAGAGGGAGGGGGAGTGTTCCCAATTTGAATAAATTTGGTAAACATTGCCTTTTCAAAAATGCAGAAATATAAAACAATAATAATTTGCTCAAAGCTCCATTTATCAGCTAAAAGGAGATGATAGGCAGATGGCTGTTTGGTGATCTATTGTGAGGAGAATATGAATTATATCTTTAAAGATATTTGGAATAATATGCTTTCAATGAGAGAAGCTCCCAGCCAAGCACACTGCCTTCTCCAGACAGCAGTTTTGGATGCTGCCTGAATCTATAACTACTGTTTTTGAGTCTAATTTCTCTCACTTGTCTTGGTGGACAGTGTCCTACCTGCAGTGTTAAGGATCAGTGTCACCAGCAGGGGTTGACTCCTAGCATACACAATAAGCCTATACAGACAATGCATAACATATGGCTATACTTAATGCCTGGTTGATCTCCTCAAGCTCTCAATCCCTGCCTGGATGCCAGTTGGTAGAACATAGGGAGAAAAGTGCTGGAATATGACAGGTATCTGTCAAGAGGCATTATAGGAGACTTCAGTAGTAAAGCAGGCAACAAGATTAGAAAAATAAATAAACAAATAAGTGAGTAAAGATAAAAAAATAATGTGTGATGGATGATACTTTCACACATTGAAACTTCACATTTCTGATCAATTAAATGGGTCTAAATGTAGGTACCTGCAAGACTGCTACTTTCATCAGATGATGTGAAGACTATGAAAGTACCTAAAACATTATATAAGTTGGTGCTGTGGAGATGACTCAGTCATCAAAGTACTTGCTTCGTAAGGATAAGGAACTGATTTTGCGCTTCAAAATCCACATAAAAGGCCAGTGCTGTGGTGCATGCCTTAACTCCAGTGATGAAAAGGCAGATATGTAGGGCTTGTCAGGCCATCTAACCATTGAGCTCCAAGTTCAGTGAGGGACTGTCTCAAAGAGAATGTGGAGCGTGATTGAGAAAACACTGAAAATTTACTTCTGACCTCCATATGCACATGCACGCATGTGTTTATATCCCCAACATGCATCCCCCACCCCACAGGCATGGGCACATATACATACACACATATAAAAAAAACAAAAAGTATTGTCATGGTAGGAATTGGTTATTATAATTCATTGTTCCCATGTCATGGCCTTTTCATCCACTTGGGCTACCCACCAATTACCATTAACTTTTTCTTGGTTGACTCCTTCTAATTTTTTACTTATCAGTCCTAACATTGTCTTCCAAGAGTGGACTAAATTATGCAATCTAATGAGTCACATACATATATAAAGCCACCTTCTTTATATGCCTCTTATATTTTCTTCATAGCACTTGCTATAAAATTTAGTTTAATTTGCTCACTTAGCTGTTGTTAGTTTCCCCCCATAGGGATGAAAATTCTGCAATGATAGTCACTTTGTCTATCTTGTTCAGTACAAGAATACTTGACTCATGTTTGGTCTATACATTTCTAATATTTGGCAAATGGAGTGAAGTTCATTGTTAAACTGGAAGGAGGCCAAGTGTTTTCTAAGTTCTATGATAGCATCCTTCTATCCTTGCACATTTGTCTTGCTAGATCTTCTATTCAAAAGATGCTGTGTTTTTGAGGTGCATCTAGTTGTACCTTCTACAACTCTGGTACATTTAGACATTGAACGTAGAGATTTGTTACATCTTTGGTCATTTATATACTGTCCAAGTTAGGTTTAATGGTCAACTTGTCATAGCATAGAATGTGAGAAGAAACTTTCAGTTGAAGAATTGCCCAGATCATATTGGGCTGTGGGCATGTCTGTGAGGGATTGTTCTGTTAACTTATGAAGGTGGGCCTAGCCCATTTGGAGTAGCACCATTCCCTGGGAAGATGGTCCTTGGCTATAGAACAAAGCTTCCTGAGCAAGAGCCTATGTATGAGGCAACAAGGATTGTTTCCCCTCAGTTTCTGTTTTGAGTCCCTAGGTGATGCACTGTGTAACTTATAACCTCTAATATACCCTCTTTTTCCCTAAATCTCTTTTGTTCATGGTATTTGTCACAGGTACAGAAAGGAAATTAGAGCATGTACCATATCTGCAGGTTTAAAATATTCAACTCTAGTATTGCTTTAATGTTATATGCTGATTAACACCATCAGATTTTTAAGCTAGAGGTGTTTTTAGAAGATTTAATTCATTTCCTTATCATACAGTTAGGGAAAGTGAAGCTGAGAAAGGTTAATTTTGATTACACTGTAGGTTAGAGACTAAACAGGATTCAGAAGTCACTGTTCACAACTCCCAATTATAAAAAGACAAAAGTTCATGAGGCTCCATTCTCTGAACCAAAAGAGATGTGAGGATTCATCAGATGGCTGCTCTTAGAAAAATTCAAGCTTTGAGCTTCTGAAATTAGTAAGGCAATTAAAAGCTAGCGCTCATGTTTTTTATTGAACACATATTTACTAATAGTTTCCTGTGCAGGAAAACAGCCATCATTTTTTAAGTCAGGAAGAAGTAATATGAAACAATGAAATAGAGCCAATAGTCACAAGCAGAGCAAATGAGGAGATTGAAGGCAGAGAAAAGTGTTGGAGCAGACAGCACTTAGTAGACTTAGGTTCTAGTGTTGACTCATCTTCCGTGACATTATTCCTTCTTTCCATGGGCTTTAGAGTCCTTGTATGTGAAAAGATGGTCTTAAATCTCTTTGTTCTTTATGTGATCCACTGTTTTTTTTTTAATTTTGAGATTTAAGTGTTATGTGAGTACAAGCATAATAACCCCAGTGAAAAATTTCCAATTTCTAGTTTGCTGGAGATGAAGAATTGAAGGGGAAGAATAGTACAAAAAAATGGCTGGAGTTTCAGCCACTTAGTGATAGATACTTGAAGGTGGGAGACTTAGATCACAGAGGGATTCTTATTAATGCACATGTATTAAGGGATTTTCCAAAGATCTCTTAGACATACACATATGTGCCCGTGCATACCGCAGTGATTCACTGACTACCTAAATCCTGTATAGATTTGAGAATAAGTTTAAAACCCTTACATTTGAGCTGGTAGCATCTGGACAGAGCATTCTAGCCAGTGGCCCTCCTCTGGCCTTTCCTGGCACTGTGCTTTCAGCTAGAGCTACACATGTGAATAAGGAGCCTGTCCTTTGTATATATTGGATATTAGTCCCCTATCAGATTTAGGATTGGTAAAAATCCTTTCCCAATCTGTTGGTGGCCTTTTTGTCTTATTGACAGTATCTTTTGCCTTTGCAATTTTATGAGGTCCCATTTTGCTATTCTGTTTAGGAATTTTTTTTTCCCTGTGCCCATATCTTCGAGGCTTTTCCCCACTTTCTCCTCTATAAATTTCAGTGTCTCTGGTTTTATGTGGAGTTCTTTGATCCACTTAGACTTGAGCTTTGTACAAGGAGATAAGAATGAATCAATTTGCATTCTTCTACACGATAACCGTCAGTTGAGCCAGCGCCATTTGTTGAAAATGCTGTCTTTTTTCCACTGGATGGTTTTAGCTCCTTTGTCAAAGATCAAGTGACCATGGGTGTGCTAGTTCATTTCTGGGTCTTCAATTTTATTCCATTGATCTACCTGTCTGTTGCTGTACCAGTACCATGCAGATTTATCACAATTGCTCTGTAGTACAGCTTGAGGTCAGGGACAGTGATTCCACCAGAGGTTCTTTTATTGTTGAGAATATTTTTTGCTATCCTAGGTTTTTTGTTAATCCAGATGAATTTGCAAATTGCCCTTTCTAACTCCTGGAAGAATTGAGTTGGAATTTTGATGGGGATTGCATTGAATCTGTAGATTGCTTTTGCCAAGATGCCCATTTTTACTATATTAATGCTGCCAATCCATGAGTATGGGAGATCTTTCCATCTTGTAAGATCTTCTTCATTTTCTTTCTTCAGAGAATTGAAGTTCTTGTCATATAGAACTTTCACTTCCTTAGTTAGAGTCACACCGAGGTATTTTATAGTGTTTGTGACTATTGTGTTGTTTCCCTAATTTCTTTCTCATCCTGTTTATCCTTTGTGTAGAGAAAGGCCACTGATTTGTTTGAGTTAATTTTATATCCAGCTATTGCACTGGAGTTGTTTATCAGGTTTAGGAGTTCTGTGGTGGAATTTTTAGGGTCACTTATATATACTATCACATCATCTGCAAATAAGAAGCTGAACTCCAGAAACTCAAAGTTCCCTATTAAAATGGGGTACAGAGCTAAACAAAGAATTCTCAAGTGAGGAACATCGAAGGACTGAGAAGCACTTGAAAAAATGTTTAACATCCTTAATCATCAGGGAAATGCAAATCAAAACAACCCTGAGATTCCACCTCACACCAGTCAGAATGGCTAGGATCAAAAATACAGGTGACAACAGATGCTGGTGAGGATGTGGAGAAATAGGAACACTCCTCCATTGCTGGTGGGATTGCAAGCTTGTACAACCACTCTGGAAATCAGTCTGGTGGTTCCTCAGAAAATTGGACATAGTACTTCTGGAAGATCCAGCAATACCTCTCCTGGGCATATACCCAGAAGATGTTCATACTGGTAATAAGGACACATGCTCCACTATGTTCATAGCAGCCTTACTTATAATAGGCAGAAGCTGGAAAGAACCCAGATGTCTCACAACAGAAAAATGGATACAGAAAACGTGGTACATTTACACAATGGAGTACTACTCAGCTATTAAAAACAATGGATTTATGAAATTCATAAGCAAATGAATGATCTGGAGGATATCATCCTGAGTGAGGTAACCCAATCACAAAAGAAGTACCTTTATATGCACTCGCTGATAAGTGGATATTAGCCCAGAAACCTAGAATATCCAAGATACATTTTGCAAAACACAATAAAATCAAGAAGAAGGAAGACCAATGTGTGGATACTGCATTCCTCCCTAGAATAGGGAACAAAATATCCATGGAAGGAGTTACAGAGATGAAGTATGGAGCTAAGACGAAAGGATGGACCATCCAGAGACTTTCCCACCTGGGGATCCATCCCATCATCAGCCACCAAACCCAGACACTATTGAACATGCCAGCAAGATTTTGCTGACAGGAGCCTGACATAGCTCTCTCTTGTGAGGCTATGCCAGTGCCTGGCAAATATAGAAGTGGAAGCTCAAAATCATCTATAGGGTGGAACACAGGGCCCCCAATGGAGGAGCTAGAGAAAGTTCCCAAGGAGCTGAAGGGTAGGTGGAACAACAATATGAACTAACCAGTACCCCCAGAGCTTGTGTCTCTAGCTGCATATGTAGCAGAAGATGGCCTAGTCAGCCATCATTGGGAAGAGAGGCCCCTTGGTCTTGCAAACTTTATATGCTCCAGTACAGGGGAATGACAGGGGCTAGAAGTGGGAGTGGGTGGGTAGGGGAGCAGGGCGGGGGGAGGGTATAGGGGACCTTTAGGATAGCCTTTGAAATGTAAATGAAGAAAATATCTAATAATTTTTTTTTTAAAAATAAGAGCCTGTCCTATCTCCACATCTTTTATGAGATCAGATCTCTTTGCGTCCTCTTTCTCCCTTTCTTGCCTTTTTCCCGTTGTCACTGAAATAAAGTAATCTCTGAAAAGAAAGCCCAGGAAAAAGTATGTCTTTTCCAAATTGCATTTTGTGCTGCCTCTTTCATTTCTGTCACTTTGTTTTCTGTCTCAGGTATCAGAGATTTGTGTTTTTTTCTTTCCTTTTATCCTTTCTGTTTCTTGAAGTTACAAGTTTCTGTCTACCTCATAGCTATGAACAGATGGGACTCCACAGAAATATGAAGATGGCTTTGAGATGCCTGAAGTATTGTATGACTATAGAAGGTCTCTGTAAAACAGGTCTTGGCTCAGTGCAGAACTAACCCATCTCAAGTTTGCAGTAGAACAAATAGCTATAGAGTGCTGCTTCTTTCACTGGGGCAAGTGAAAGCTGAGTCTGGATGACTTTTTGAAAATGAAGTGCCTTTCCTGTGTGCTGAGCTATAACTAATAATTACAGGAATCCTTAACTCAGGAATCCACTTTTGATTGTCTCATTGGGTCCATTATCCTCCACAGTTGCTAACAGGATAATCTCTGTCCTTATTTGAAATGATACCACCCCAAACTTTTCCTTTAACTATTTATCTCTTTCTGTTCATGATTCTGTTATTCTTAATCCAGAGATGATTTTTCCAGCTTGTCAAATCTGCTAGGATTATGCTCATAGCCACATTGACCAAAATTTTATTTAGCCTTTTGCGATTCTCTGGACAGAAGAGCATTTGGATACTGTTTTTGATTATCAAACTGGTGATAATAGATTTTGTTGCAAAGATAGCCTTTGTACTTGGAAATTGGGTATGAATCATCAAGGATTGATTTTGAGAACATCAGAAAGGAGGAAATATAGGAATAAAATGAAGATCTGGCTCTGAATTTCTACATGAGAGAAGGTCAAGCAACAAAGGGTACCCCAATAGAGTTTCTGACCATGATTACACAGGCTTCTGAGTCTGGAACAGCGTCCAAAGGGTGTTTTAGTATTTTACTTGTTTTTACAATCTCCCAGTAGGAGAGGGGCTAATACAGTACAAAATTTTTTTGAGAAATTGTGTTAAAAATTAGGAGAGGATGGACTATCACCAGTTATCCTGTTCACAGTGGTTAGGAGTCAGAAATTAGGTAAAGCCATCAGTTTCAACGGAATTCAACTTTTTATCAGGAAACACAAATAGAGAAGGAATTGAAGCTCAAATTAGAACAAGACAGGAAAAAAAAAATCAACACGCGGGAAGGAGAGAGTCAAGGAATTCATTGCATCAGAATTTGCCCCTTTGCTCATGGAAAGATCAAGTAGGTGTCAGGACCAATGGCTAATTCTTTAGTTCTTCCTGGCTCAGTGAACTTTGAATTTGGAAGGAGAATGTCACTTAAGATTGCTTGAGTGTTGAAGCAGACCAAAGCAGGTGTGACATTTTCTTTTCCTTGTCAGTATTCAAGCTGGAAGTGGAGCATAAAACACTCATGAGAGAATTGAGGGTTTTCAATGTGGACTGGGGAAACAAGGTAGGTATCAACACCAAGTTGTTTAGTAAAAGATGTAAGTGTTTTATTCCTGCTGTGTGTGATTTTTGTTTGATTAATCACCTTTCTTCATATTTAAGACTCAAGACAGAAGTTTTGGTATTTCTACACAAGAGAGAATGATCATTGTGAAACTCAGGTGTGAGTGGTCTACACTGAGACAGAGGCATGAAGAGGCAAACCATTGTACTTAGAGCTGTTTTGCCAGAGATGAAGGTTGTCTATGTTTGAGCATTGAAATGCATTTTTCAGACTCCAAATGAGATAAATTTGGCCAGTGTTGTATAAATAGGGCCAATCAAAATTGTTGTGAAGAAACATTTGTTTTGGGTACTATAGTGTGAAGGCCTGGAGAGAAGGTTAAACACATCTGAGAATTACAGAAATCCTTTCCAACATAAATGTCTAATTCTATAGCAAAGATTAGAAAGAATGCAAAGCAGAGGAGGAACAATGCTTATCGCAAGATATAGAGATATCTCGGAAATAGTGTGTAAAGAAAATTACTTATCCTGGCTCTTACTGTGTAAAGGACCCTTCCTTCAACCATGTAAATAATGATTTTCTTCTACTTGCAACTACACTATCTCCATGGAGATACCCAGAAAACATTGCAATAATAGATAAATGCATAGGAACAACAAATACTAAACTTTTTATTTAAAAAATTTATTTTTGTCCCCCGGAACAAACCAGAGGCATTTTCTCACTTTGTATTACATCTACTTTGAGGGCTGAAGTATTATCTCTCCATTTTTTTTCTGCCCATCTCTATCTTTTGGGTTATTCAAACTCCACACCAAATGCTAGTTTTTCTGCAAAGCTTCCTAGGCCTTCATCTTGTACTATTTGTTCCTGTAGCACTGATTGTCTGCACATCTTATGCCTGCCTCAATCAGGTATTTCCTGAGTATGGGTTCTTCCCTTTAGTGCAATGTTCAGCTTCTTAGAATTAGATGACACTATGGTGAACTCTCCTTTTGATTCCTGACTTCTTCTTCCACTGATAGACTGGGATCATAGACTGACCCCAGCATTCTTCGAGTACTGACTTTTGTAAACAACACCTTGCAAGGTTTCAAATAGCTGATGAATATTGAACACTTGAGGACCTAGAAGATACCATGTGTCCATCAGGACATGAAATAAAGAAAAAGAGAGATGATGGAGGTATCAAAAAGAAATAAGTAGTATTCACAAAGACAAGTATTGTGTCAGATTTGGTGACAGATGTAATCCTGGAACTCTGGAGGCTGAGGAAGAAGGATCGGAAGTTTAAGGTCAGCCTTGCCAGCAAAGTAAGATGCTGCTTTAAAAATCCAACCAAACCAAAGAGACAAATATCTTACATTTTCTTTCATACTTATAATTTAGAGGAAAAGGTGATAAAAGCAAAAAGGTCACTATGTGGGAAAGGAAGGATGTGCATGTGGATGGAAAGTAATTGTGGACAATATCCAATAGTGGAGAAAAAATGATTTACACACACATATGACATTTTCTTAATGAATCCCACTGTTTAAAATCTAAAATACACACTAATAAACATGTACTCTAAATTTTGAAATATGTGAGAATCTTAGTGTGATATAATGCACAAAATTATTCTCTTTTAAGAATTCACTACTAGCAGTGCTGCATGGGTCTTACATTAGTATGAAAGGTGAGTGTTCCCAACACCTTTTTGACAGCTACAGAAACTCTGGCTCAGAGAGACCAACCAGCATGACAACTAGGATTAAGCAAAAATGAGGATGTGAAGTTGGGAGAAAGTAGGGGAGGGGATGAATAGGGTCAAAATACAAAGAATTAATGTAAAATAATAATATACACTACATTACATGTAATATACTAATTATATGGAGAGAGAAGGAGAGCAAGAAAGATGGAGGGAGGAGCTGGTAGATCAGCAATCCTGATCCTGCCTTTGCGTGTCTGAACCTCCATATCAGAACCCTGACATTTTCTCCTTTGTATTTCCGTTAAATTATTAAGTCTCATCTTTAACCCATCATCTTCACAACATCCCAAGCCCTTCAGGGTCACAAAAACCAGGTTAGCAGCAGGTTGATGTATTTTGACAAACTTCTAATATAAACAGCTGCAAATAGATCAGTCTAAAGACCCCGACTTAGTGCCTTCTCCAGCATGGGTATGTGTGATAGAATTAAGATGTACTAATTCTTTCAAATGTGTTTATGTATGTGTCTCATCTCTGTGAGTCACCAAACAAAACATAATTTGCTTCTCTCTGATCAGCTATTCAGTATTAGCCCATCGCCACCATCTCCCCACCAGACACAGCATCCCAGAAATATTACAACGCCCTCAGATCTGCCTCAATTCTTTCTTACTTTCTTAGTTCAGTACAAATACCCAGGAGTTTGCTTGTCTGCGTCATGGCTCCTTTGTGAGCTTTGATGACTGGACAATGATGATAATAGTTTTGGCACTAAATTGATTCCTTCTTATGCCTTAATCAGTAATTATTGACATCCTTGAAATCAGGTGTTTTTCTTTTTACTTCCTCCAGAATAGCAGTTTAGCTTCTGGGCAGTAAAGGGTGGCTAGAAAGTCACAAGACTGACTGTAACAAACACCAGGATTTCTTAAACAGAGTGCTTGCTGCGTAGCCGAGGTCTCTGAATGCCCCTTCTCATTTTTAGTTCTGGTGCTTCAATCATTTTGCCTCTGACCTTCTATAACCTATATATTCCTGTTTCTCTATGGCAGATGATAAGTAAATGACACACTATGCGTCTCTTCTATCCTTTCTAGGTCTGCAGCTTAGTTGTTTTGGTTGTGACTCTAATACCTCTGAAATGGAAATGTAGCTAAAAATTTCCAAGGGAAAGGCTAGTCTGGGACCATCAGTCCTAGAGTGTTTTCACTATAACCCTCAAAAACTGAGATACATCTCCCTCTCCCTACTGCTTTAGATTTTAGCAGCATCGATATGCAGAGCTTCCCAAATCCTAAATCTTCCCGAGGGAACTCACCCTTTAGACAGTTGACTAATCTGACACAGTCTAGTTTCCAAAAGTGCTACTTCCTGGGTGTCAAATGGGTGTCCTGTTTCCAGAGGCCAGGAGCAGAGTTCCCTGGTCGGTGGCATGCAGTTCTGAGGCCAGAAAAAGCAGAACATACTGTTGAGCTCACTCCCAGGTGAGCCTTTCTTGCTTCTCATCAGCTAAACTCCCCTCCTGTTTCTCCAGCTGCACCCTGCCTTGTTCTCTCTGTGAAACCCCCACATCTGTGCAGGTCTTTCATATCGACCACTCTTCCCAGGCAGCTGACTGGCTTGCTGGTCCAGACGCGACTGCAGTTCTCCACAGCCTCCATTCAGTACCTGTGTCACAGCTAGCCGGTGCCTAGGGCGATGATGCAGAAAAGAAACACAAAGCAAGGGAGAAGAGGAGATGCTGAATTCAAATTATAGGCAGGGCGATGTTAAAAGAAGAACCCATAAACAGTCAACCCTGCCTTCCAACTGCAGGATTAGAAAAAGGAGAGCAGCGAAAGGAGGGGCTTGAGACAGGAGTGACAAAGACTTTGCCAGCCTCTCAGACTTCCCAGCCCAGAAGGACAGGGCGGGGGTTGAGTCGAGGCTCCCCATTGGCTCCAGCGCGGGCCCCTGGACTTTCTATAAAGGGCAGCTGCAGAAAGCCTGCTCTGCACGGGCTTGGAGCTGGAGTGGCAGTGCCTGACTCCGCCCTGCCCACAGCGCCAGCCAGCCTTGGACAGAAAGACTCACAGACTGATGACTGACTGAAGGCAACAGAAATTTGGTCGGAATGATCACTGGCAGCATGGAGGAGGATCTGTGCTTGAGCGAAGCCTGACGCCATCTCCAGTTTGGAGCAGGTGCTGTGGGCACCTCCAGGAAGAGCATTTGCAGACAGCCTGCCCTGCGCTCAGCTGCTCAGCTCTGCGCACTTGCCCACCCTGAGCAGGGCCAGTCGTTTTTGCTGGTTCCTGGTATTTCTTCCCTCTCCCTGATCCAGACACCTCAGCTCAGAGCTCCAGGGCACTGAATAGATTGGCTGGCTGGCTGTCCACGGCCTTAACTTGCCCTCTTTCTTCCTTTCTTTTCTTTTCTTTCTTTCTTTCTTTCTTTCTTTTTCTTTTTTTTTTTTTTTTTGAGAGGCTCCTGAGTGAGTAGCTTAAGGTCCTCAGGGTCCCCTAAAGGCACTGGGATGGATGCTCCAACCACAGACGTGCCCCCAGAGGATTTCCAGAGCCCTGGCACCATGGGCTTTGGGGACGAGCTGACTCCAGAAGCTCTGAGTGTACCTAGTGGTTTTGATGACTTGATCACTTCTACCACCTCCCAGGTGCTTCAGGCCGCATCCAATGCTGGCCGCAATGGCATGCTGTCAAAGATGGATAAGTTGGCAGACCACATGTCAAACACGGGGGACCTGGCTGACACATCGGGTCCCCTAGATTTGGAAATTGTATCCCAGGATGAGCAGGTGCAATTCTGGCTAGTGGTAGGGTACACCATAGTGGTCTTTGCTGCCATCATAGGCAACTGGGTCTTAAACCACATAATTATGAAGTATAAGAGGGTACACACTGCCACCGGCCTCTTCGTTGTCAACATTTCTGTGACCAACATGATGCTCGCTCTTCTCAGCTCTCCCTTCACTATGGTAAGCTGGGGTACTGAGGAGGGCAGCCTGGGAAGCAGGGCAAGAGCTAAAGTTAAACTTTGTTCTTGGAACAGTGAGTTTTGTGTGGTCAAGAGGGAGGGAGAGGGTTAGAAAGGCTTAGTTTGGTTTGGAGAACATGTTCATAGGAAATAAGGCAGAAGCTGAGAAATATTGAAAAGAGCTTGGAAATGTGTTAGGAAGATTGGCAGGATAGTTGTTGCGTCGCTGAATTAATCTCCTGCCATGGCAGAGAGTGAGAGAGTATTGAGCTGCTCAGGGAAGCAGTGGGACCTGTTGCTAGTGAGCTTTGGGATAATGTCTGAATCCAAGTTTTGTCATAAACTCTGCTTCTCCACCTTTCAAATGCTATGTATGCACTTGAAGTTAGTTAACAGGTTTTTCAATTTAGTGACCTTCCATGTCTTCAAGTCAGGATGTTGTGTGGAGGAAAATGTGATGAGCATGAGAACTAGAGTGTAAAAGTATTTCTTTGCATACTGACAGAATACCAGCAGTTTGGTGAAGCAAGGAGACCTTTATTTGTATTTTGGGGCTTTTGAGAGGGATAGAAACAGGGCTGAGTTCCTCCTGTGCATCATCAAACCTTTTCTCCTACAGGTGCGCTATCTGTGTAATTCCTTGGTGTTTGGAAAGATGACATGTCACCTCAGTCGCTTTGCCCAGTACTCATGTGCCTATGTAACTGTGATGAGCATGGCAGCTATTTCTCTGGATCGACACCGGGTATGTGCTTCCTAGGTCTTGTAAAAGACAGAGTGTTCTCTTAGGTGTATGGAGAGAAGCAAGGTTACAAATAATCTACAAACTTTCGAAAGTTCTTAGGTCTATATATGTAAATGTTTTTGTGTGTAATTTGGGGAGATTGAAAAATGGTGAAATTCAGAACGTCCTCAAATCTAATCTAATAAAAATGCTACCATCTTTTCTCTGATGCTATGGAGACAGAAATGTGCCAATACACACATGATACATGTTCTTCTTTGGAAAACAGTTCCTGTTTGCTGCATTGCAGGACTGGATAAAGGAAGAAAGAGGGCAGGGATAAATGAATGTGGATGTAGTTTTAGGTCTGACTGATGGCTTCTTCTGGAAGGGGGGTGAAGTCTGTGAGGAAGGACAGAGGAATTGAGTAGGGGGATGAAGAGAGTTGAGGGATAAGGAGCTAGGAGCAGTTGAAATCAATTAAAGGGGAGTGAGACAGGGAATAAGAAGCTGGAGGTATTACATAGTTAATCATTCAGGAACTAGATAGAAAACAAGTGGTCTGGGAAGACCAAAGAATTGAAGGTTATGTGGTTAGGTCCAGATAAGGAGACAAAAAAAGACAATAAGGGAACAAACATAGAGCAAAGGAAAGAAGAAGAAAGTGTGGCTATGAAGAAAACCGAGATGGGAGGGGGTGGGAGATGAGAAAGGCCATGGGATAAGCCAGGTAGAAGGGTAGATAAATGAATATGTGCAGTACTTTCCCACCCATTAGAAGGTAAAGAAAATTAAGTCCCTGTAGTGGACATCTGTCTCCTTTCTCCATAGAACTGCAGACAGGGAAACAGGAGCTTTGAAGTCAGTCCCCTTGAATTTCTGACTTCTTCAAATGTAGCAGTGCTATATTTTCATGAAATAAAATGCCACATACATGTCAAATGAACTACTTTTACAAAGCACATTATCATCCACATACCAAGTATCTGTAACCTTTTTATCAGAATAGCAGTTTATAGATGTCTAATTTAATTTGAATTGTTTAGTTAGGTGGGATTCTTTTCTTTCCAGGTGATGCTATATCCTTTGAAGGCTCGGATTACTCCCATGCAAGGCAATGTTTGCATCATCATCATCTGGATTGTGAGCACTTGTGCTGCTTTGCCTCATGCCGTTTACCAGAAGCTTTACCAAGTAGAATTTGGGTAAGAGGAACATTGGGTGAGATGATTGCTGTTATTCTAGCAACCCAAGGGCTTGGACGTCACAAGGAATGATTTAGAAATTAGGGACTAGAATAAACATATTTCAAAACAAAAAATAAATTTTTCTAAACTGTAATTTGTCATTATTTCCCTAAAACACTCATGGCAGTGGGTTACAATTTCCATCTCTGGGGCTAGGGTTTTCCTATAGGATCAGTTAAATCTCAGTCCTTCTGGTTTTATACTCAATACACATACAACACAAACAGTGAACACATATCACCCTTAAGATCTAATTGCCATACAGTTGTTTTTGGTTTTTGTTTTTTTGTGTGTGAGCCTTAAGGAAAAGATTAAATCATTGGTTTTTATTTCTCTCTCTTATAACCTAGCAACACAACAGAGGAATCTGCCTGCCTCCCAAGTTTCCCATATACTTCTAAATCCACATGGAAATACCTTGACCTGGGCACCTTTCTGCTGTTCTTTATCTTGCCTTTGCTGGTTCTGGTGGCTGTCTATGGTCATGTGGCCAAAAAGCTGTGGATCCATGATGCTGTCGATGACATCAATATCCACACTTACATCTGCCAGCGTGGGAAGAAGAAGCAGACTCTAAAGATGCTGATGACAGTGGTGCTTCTGTATACAATCAGCTGGCTCCCCCTCAATGTGTATCTGGTGCTCCTGTCCAGTGAATCCATCTCAAGCCACAATGGTCTCTACTTTTTCCTCCACTGGCTAGCAATTAGTAGTTCCTGCTACAACCCCTACATTTATTGCTGGCTCAGTGATAGTTTCCGTATTGAAGTTCAGAAAGTCATCATGGAAATCCAGAAGATGTTACTAGATAAAATCAGCCGCCTTAGGGGAGAGCATCGCCGACTGAGCTCTGTATCTCATAGCCAAACCCCTGGCAGTGTGGATCCCAATCCAGGAGTGCCCAAATTCCCACGATTCAGAGATTTTGATGAGCTGCCCAGTCCCCCTCCCTCCCCAACAGTGGAAATCTCCTTTCTCCATTCAGTGCCTAGAGTTTAAGCTGCCCAGACCGCGATTGACTATCAAAATATCTAAGGTATGATAGGATCAAAATAACTAGAATTCATTCATTTCTCATGTGGTTACATAGAAGGAAGGAAATAGTATTGGAGGGGTGAGGGCTATGGGAACTAAGAACTTGCACTTACAAGGTAAGCTCCTAGATACTAGTATTTATATTTGATTTAGATATATAAGGACCTGATTTCATTATTATGTTCCCATGGAAATTCTAGGAGACCAAGGTATCATTTCTGAAGATTCATTGGATGCTCTGGGAACTCAAAGTACCTTTTAAGTGCAAAGTTTTAGTTGTACCTTTTTCTCCTATGGTAGTGAGGATGGAAAATATTAAAGATGCCCGGGAATTGATAAAGCAGTGAAATGATTGCCCCCATAATCATTATCCCCCAAAGGTTATTTCCCCAGGTTGCTGAACAATAATTTAGTGATAGCTTCTCCTGGAGTGCAAGGAAAAATCAAAGTGCCCAAGTTCACACTTCAAAAATCCCAAACCTCCATGTTTCTGACTCTACATTTAGTTTCATACTTTGTATCATGTACTCTTTACTATTGTCTTTCTTTTTCTGGAAAAAAAGAAAAATGCAACGTGCTTAAGCTTACCATTGTTTTAATTATCCCTGTCTCTTTAGCTTATGGACAATTTCAACTCAGCAGAAGAGAGGAGGAGGAGGAAGAAGAAGAAGAAATGATACCTCATCCTGTCACTGCCATTATTCTGGAGATAATGTTTTAAGGGTCTTTGAGCAGCACCCACGGTTGCATGTGTCAAGATGATACCAGGATGAGAATTGAACTTTGGTCCTCCTCAATTTCCTCTCTTCTTTGTCTCTTCCTCAGTATCCTTGGCCTCCCACTGGTCTCACCCCTTTCCTAGCCTTTGTCCATTTCCTTTTCCTTGATCCTGCTCCTCCTTTTACTCATTCTCCTCTTTCACTTTCTTCTCTATTTCCATTTCTTTTTCACTATAATCTTTCTTATTGTTTTTTAAAAATGTAACAATGACAAGTTATCCAGTCTCTACTGTGATATCTCCTGGCTGCTAAGGTATGGACAAGTGTCTAGGTCAGGAAATGAGGGAGTGAGAGTTAGCTTCCAGCTACTCTGTTTTCACTTAGTAAAAAGATGTGGTGGTTTTTTGGGGGCGGTTCAGATGTTTCTAGTAAATTAGCACACTTGCTATAGTGTTCAATTCCTTTTTAGATAAAGGACAAATTGGGGGAAAGACCTAATTCAAGTTTAAATAATTTTTTCTCCATTGTCTCTATTATGTGTCCTTTTCATCCTTTAATTTAATCCTGTCATATTATTAATAACTCAATTACAAAACAATGAGCGTGTATTACTAAAGTATATGAATACATATTTGGAGTAGCTTTAGGCTGTAAACATGAGTGAATCTTCTATTTATGACCACTGTAAACTGCCAACCTATCTGTGATCTCCTTTTGGCTTCAGCTGTTTTGGGGATTAGTAGTCTTTGTGAGTAGTGAGCTCTGCTTGTGTATTTTTTCAACATGCTATGTAAATACTTCTGATTATCTTAAGGACAGATACATGTATTTCCTTTTCACTCACCATTTGGTAGAATAGATATTTCCCAGGATAATGCGCTGCCTGCTTATGGTTCTGCCTCCACACATGGAGAAGGCAAAGTTGAATTTTGCTTGACTACCCCAAATTTCTTAGAATCCCTGTACCTAGCTCTGATAGCCTTCTTCTCCTGTTTAGACAAGAGAAATTTGGGTAAAGGGCTATCATTATAATTTAAATGAGTATTGTGCTGTTCTACTTTAACCTAAGTTCTATCCTCCTGAAGAAAACACTTCCCCACCCCAATCCCTGTTCTATATAAGGAATCAAACTTCTTTCACCCCGGTTAGGCTTGGGATCTGGAATGTTCCATGCTTGACAGATAATCCAGCTTCAAAGATTGCTTCTGACTTGGCTGGAAAATTTACAGACTCAGAACTTTGTACAACAGTTTTGGTGATGTATGGATGTTTGACAAATTGGACATAGGAATAGTTTCAACTTCATGTCGGCCTTTGTTTAGTTTAGAAAATTTCCAGCAGCAACTAATCTGAATTCAGTACCCAGCCAAGTCTGAGGGTGCTAACATTGTAAGAAGTTTCTGGCTGAAGGGCTCATTTGGTTGGAACATGGTGCTAATGAGCTCTAGATCCTAGGCTCTAACCCATGTGCAGCCATTTAGCTCTGTGGGTTCGGGCATGGTGCTAAAGAACTGTGGTCACATGGTTTCTAAACCCCATGTGTGTCCTTTTACATAGACTGCACCACTCACCCTAACCAACCTTTTTCTTAACAACAATTACTAGCCACCTGGAAAGCCCAGCAAAACTGTTGTGTAAATATTACTGCAAAATTTGTTTTCACTTCTGGAGACAACAGTTCACAGTATAAAACTTACTGGCTGTGTGTTAGCAGTGTCACATTATTAGAACAAATAGAGTGCACCAGAAGTGACAGAACAGAGAAATTGCTAGATTTTCCCCTTTTACAAATTCAAATACATTTATTACATGCTTTAAATACCAAGAAACTGTATCTTGGTACCAGTTAGGATATATGGAAAAATGCTTTGATGAGTTAGACCTACATGTATCCTGTCTGATATTCAACATTATTGAGACAATTTGGAGTTGGGGAATATTTCTATTGGCATAGACATCCTGGATGCTGGTAATCATGGTTTGGTCACTGTATATGTGACATATACATTCTTTCTCATGTATTTTAAGCTGATAGATTCTTTCACTAAATCACTGTATATCTTATAAGTTATCTTTCCACACTGTCACGTGCAATTCTAGAAATTCATATATATACACTAACATAAATACACCAACATACATTCATGGTATAACATAAGTATACATAGTCTGTCACAACTTTGTTGTTTCTGAAGACTGTCAACATCTCTAGACTCTGAGGCAAAGTTTCACTAATGGACATAGTATTGTCATCTGGCTCACATAGGAAAGAAAGGAAGTACACTAGGTATGAACAATATGAGAGTAAAAATGAAGTTGTTTAGTCTGATACTTCTTGTTCACAGACTTTTATGTGTATATTTCCAACTTACTTCCCTTATAACAGTGATAGTAATATCTTGTGTGTGACTATGACTTTGTATTATAATTCTCAAAGTAGATCTTACGATAATTATCAACAAGTGTTCATTTTCATTACCCCATATTGAAAAACTAAATACTCTTGGGGTGATTATATCAAGTTTCAGCTTCAAATATGGACTTCTTGCCTTTCAGAGTAAGCCTTATCTGGCTGCTCAAGGAGCACATGGAGAAAACAGTGGTGATTAGCCTCCTGAGATTTTCCTGACATAATATATGCAGGCCCAAGTAAAAGTGTCTATGCTCAGATTTATGTAAATGAATTTATGTTAATTGGATTAGTTGAAATGTAGCATCTGGAATGAATTCCCTGTTCTTTTGTGATGAGACCTCCTGCAAGTAAAGCTTGCAGGTTTATTTTTATAGGTCTTAGAAGGTACCTAATAGCTACTGTGCCTCATTGCTTTTGGTTTACAGAATTTTCCAGTCAGTGGTGGGAAGTCTGTCTTAAGAGTTGGGAAGGTGAATACTGTATTTGTAATTTTAGACAAGAAGCTGTCAATGCTTTTGTCTCTACAACTTCAGTTAACTACAAAAAAAAAAAAAAAGAAAAAAAAGTCTTTAAACTTAGAGTCTATGTGATAGTGAAATTTCACTCATGACTTTGCTTGAGTTGTCCCCTCCCCCTGGAGTTGAACTGAATATGGTGATACCTTAATGGCTTCAGCTTTTCAGCTTTGATCACAGATCTGTGAATAGATGGAAAATATCCTAAGCACCTATAAATAGGCATACCATATACTTGCTGCTGATTCAAAGCTAGCAGTGATACAGACTGTGTGGAACTGATGCCTTTTGGAACAAAGTCTGTAACCCTGTCAAATACTACTCAAATGACAGAGGAAATAAGGCTCCCTGAAGTGATGTTGATGAATTACATATTGACAAGAGGAATGAAAGAAGTCTTACCGTGCTACAACAGGAGAATGAACATTATTACTTCTAATGTGCTTGTTACTTATCTACTTGTTACTGTTGCTTTAAATATTATCTACTAACGTTGTTATTTCTCTCTACTCTAATTTAATGTTTAGCTATGTATTCTATACTGAAGAGAGGAGGGGCCAAAGGGAAAGGGGTATTGTGGTGTCAGGGGTAAGGAAGTAGTAGTAGATTAGGACATATATATTTACATAAATGTATACTAAATAAAACTATTTGTTCAAAGCACTCCTGATCTCTTCTTGTAGATATAATAGGAAAGGGGCAAAATATGGTGGGGGGGATGGCAGTTGGCTTGGTGGGACTTGTGATCCACAGTGGCTCATTCAATAAAAATCAGCATTTAAACTTTTCCATGTGAGTAACATGTGAGCATTAAAGTATAAATGGATAGGGTGAGGGTATAACATAAAAGCAAATCCTTTTTCTCTTTTATGGAAAAGTTTCAGGGTGAGCATAGGAGACAATTTTTCCTTGGGGAAAATGTACAAAAAAGCCTCGACATTCTGATTTTGGAGCAAGAAAAGTATAGCTGGCATATTAGTCTGTAGGGATGAGTAGAGGAAGAGTCTAAGAGTGGATATGTTAAGGCTAGAATATCCCAAACAGGGAAGATGCCTCACTTGGTAAAGCCAAATTAAGAACTTGAAAAGTTCATTATTCCTATAAGTCAGCTGTTCTCAAACTGTGGGTTGCAACCCCTTGAGGTCACAGATCAGATATCTTGCATATCAGAATGGGGGATGGAGGACTGGGGGTAGCCACCAGCAAGTCCCAGATGCCAGGAAAGCAAGAGACCCCCAGGACTCAATGGGGATGAGATTAGCTGAAATGCCCAACAAATGGGAGGCGGAACCTGTAGAGACCATACCCAGAGGTTAGGCAAGGCCTCCAGTTGGGGGACAGGGCCACCCACTCATCTACAAGTCTTTAACCCAGAATGGGTCCTGTCTAAAGGGACAACGTGTAGAGCAGAGACTGAAGGGAAAGGCCGTTCAGAGATTGTCCCCACTTGGAGGTCCATCCCATATACAGACACCAAACCCAGACACTATTGCTGATGGCAAGAAGTGCTTGCTGACAAGAGTCTATTATAGCTGTCTCCTGAGAGGCTCTGCCAGAGCCTGACAAATACAGAGGCAGATGCTCACAGCCAACCATTGGACTGAGCATGGGGACCCCAATGGAGGAGTTACAAAAAGAACTGAAAGAGCTGAAGGGATTTGCAAACCCATAGGAAGAACAATATCAACCAACCAGACCCAAACCCCAGAGCTCCGAGGGACTAAACCCACAAGCAAAGACTATACACCGAGGGACCCATGTTTTCAGCTGCATATGTAGCAGAGGATGGCCTTGTCGGGCATCAGTGGGAGGGGAGGCCCTTGGTCCTGTGAAGGCTGGATTCCCCAGTGTAGAGGAATGCCAGGGCAGTGAAGTGGGAGTGAGTGGGTGGGTGGGGGAGTACCCTCATAGAAGCAAGGGGAGGGGGTGGAATAGGGGGGTTTGGGTGGGAAAACTGAGAAAGGGAATAACATTTGAAATGTAAATACATAAAATACCACCCCCCAATCCTAACAGTGTCAAAATTACAGTTAGGAAGTAGTAACAAAAAGAATTTTATGGTCGGTGGAGGTGTCATCACAACATGAAGTATTTTATGAAAGAAAGGGTTGCAGAATTAGGCAGGTGGAGAACCACTGTTCTAAGTATGTTTTGTTTAAGGTATTCTGCAGATAATCACACTGGCCCTTAGAGATTGTCAGAGACACTTCTTATTTTTCCCTATTAATTTATTTCTTTATTCATTTTGTGTTCTGATCTCTGCCCTTCCTCCTGCCACCCCCTCACACAGTCCCTCCTTCCGTACCTCCTTCTTCTCTGAGAAGTTAGCCATACTTAATATTACCTCCTCACTCTGGCACATCAAATCTCTGCAGTGTTAGACACATCCTCTTCCACGGAGGCCAGACTAGGCAGCCCAGTTAGGGGAATGGATTCCACAGACAGACAACAGTTTTAGGGATAGCCCCAGTCCAGTTGTTGGGGAATCTATGTGAAGACTGAGCTGCACATCTGCTACATGTGTAGGGAGGCCTTGGTCTAGTCTGTGTATGTTCTTTGGTTGGTTGTTCAGTCTCTGAGAGCCCATAAGAGACCACATAGGTAGACTCTGTTGGTCTTCCTATGGGTTGCTATCCCCTACAGCACTCAGTCTTTCCCCCAGCTCTTCCATAAGAGTCCCCAAGACCTGTCCAATGTTTAGCTCTGAGACTGCTTCAATCAGCTGCTGGGTGGAGCTTCTCAGAGGGCAGTTACGCTAAGCTCCTATTAGAAAACAAAATAGAGTATCATTGATAGTGTCAGGGATTGGTGCTTGCCCATGGGGTAGATCTCAAGTTGGGCAGGTTATTGGTTGGCCTTTCTGTTGATCTGCTACATCCTTGTCCCTGGATTTCTTTTAAACAGGACAAATTTTGGGTCGGAATTTTTGTGGGTGGGTTGGTGTCCTTATCTTTCCACTGGGGGTGTCCTGCCTGGCTACAGGAGGTGGCCTCTTCAGGTTCCATATCTCTATTGCTTTGAGTTCCAGCTTAGGTCACCTGCATCGACTCCTTGAAGCCTCCCCAGTACCAGGTCTCTGGCAAGTCCTAGAGATGCCTCACTCCATCAGCTGCAGATTTTCTCTTTCTCCTGGTCCTCTGGACCTCTCTCCTGTCACCCCACACCTGATCCTGACCCCTCCCCAAGTTCTTTTCTGTATCCTCTCTCCCACCCAGATCTCTCTCTCCATCTGCCTCCTACGACAATTTTATTCTCCCTTTTACATGAGATTCAAGTATCCTTTTTTGGACATTCCTTGATGTGTAGCTTCTTTGAGTCTGTTGAGTGTATCAGGAGTATCTTGTACTTTGTGGCTAACATCAACTTCTAAGTGAGTGTATACCATGCATGTACTTTTTGGTCTGGGTAGCCTCACACAGGATGACATTTTCTAGTTCCATCCATTTGCTACAAATTTCATGATGTCCTTGTTTTTAATAGCTGAATAGTATTCCATTGTGTAAATGAACCACATTTTCTGTATCCATTCTTCAGTTGAGGGACATCTAGGCTGTTTTCATTTTCTAGCTCTTATGAATAAAGCTGCTATGAACATAACACATGATTGCATGTTATATAGTGGAACATCTTTTGGGTATATGGCAAGGAGTGATATAGGTGGGTCTTCAGGAGGAATTATTTCCATTTTTTTGAGAAACTGGTAGATTGATTTCCAGAGTAACTGTAGAAGTTTACATTCACACCAGCAGTGGAGGAGTGTTCCCCTTGCTCCATAATCTCACCAGCATGTGCTGTTGCTCAAGTTTTTGATTTAAGCCATTCTGATGCATCTAAGATGGAATCCCAGGGTCATTTTGATTTGCATTTCCCTGATGACTAAGGATGTTACATTTCAGATACTCTTCTGTATGCTTGAATTCTTTAATAGTTGTTAGTTTTATGCAAAGACCTAGCCTTTCTCAGGTACATTAAAGAAGAGCAAATGGAGAATGAGCTCATAGGATCCAAAAAACCATAAGCATTTTAACAAATTCCAAGGTTTTATAGTTTTTGTCTTCTACCAAATTCTATCTCCAGGAATACCAATTCTGTTTATTTTCTTCACATAATAATTTCTTTTTTTCTAAGGATAGAAAGAAAGAAGGGATGTGGATTTCAGTGAGTGGGGATGCAAAGAGGATCTGGGAAGAGTTGATGGAATCAGAACTATAATCAGAATATATTATATGAAAAAAGTCTGTTTAAAAATTACTGAGATTGTATGTTTTTTAAAAGATTACTTTTTATTTAAGTCTATATGTGTGTGTATATGTGTGGATTTGTGCAGGTGAATACAGTTTGAGATAAAGGCAGAAGAAGGTTTTGGATAGGTAGCTGTGAACCAGCTAACAGGTTCCGGCAACAGATCTTGAGTCCTTTGTAAGTGGAGCCAGTGCTCGTAACTGCCGAGCCATTTCTTCAGCCTCATGGTGGTTAATGTTAAATGTTTATTTCCTAAAACCCATAATCACGCCAGAAAGGAATCTAAATGAGGAAATATCTAGGTCATGTTGACCTGTGGAAGGTTGTCTTGATTATTAATAGAGGTGAGAAGACCCACAGTGAATGCAGCCATCACTAGTTTATGGTCTGAGCCTGGAACAGCAGTATAAGAGAGAAGGAAGGGAACTGAGCATTAGCAGTGAGCAAGAAGGCAGCTTGACTGGGTTTGTTTCTCTCTTCTCTTGACAGTGGATGTGGTGTGGCTTGCTGTCTCAAGAATCTGCTTTTGTGACTTCCAGCAGCAACAGATTATAACCTTGAATTGTAGGCCAAATTAAAATTTCCCTACCCCATGTTGCTTTTTGTCAGGATATCCTATCACAAGAACAGAAATGAAACTAGAGCAGATTAATAACATCAAAATCTAGTTCCAGTTAGGTAGCTTTACCAACATTCCCTATTCCCTAGCCTATGTCTCTCTACATTGTTTTTGCTTCAAGATTATTAGTTATTTTCTGTCACTATAATAAAAAATACTTTATAAAATTAACTTGTGAAGAAAATATAACTTTTAAAACTAAAACTTACAGTTTCAAATGGTTGGAAACCTAAATGTTATAGTGTACGTCCAAACAGGGACCACACTACAGCTATTGGATGGTAAAGAGTATAGACAGGAATGATCACAATACAATTAAAAAAAAATCAGCAGGTGAGTGGCAAGAACTAACAATGGCTCACAGGCAAGGTAAGTATTTCTGAAAGCAATGACATTAATAAGACCTAAAGGGATTCCAGGAGACCCTACATCTTGAGTCTTACTTTACTTGGGCCCTAACCTTTAAATATCCTATACTCTAGGAATTTCTGAAGGTTACCCAATCCATACTGAAACTGTCAGCACATGGAATTTTTAGATATGCCTAAACTGATATACCTGCTATATAAGTCAACATATGTAATAATTTCAGGATTCTAACACCCTGCTTTTGTCGTCTCCTTGAGCACAGGGTTTAACTCCATTAAACTTCCTGGTGTCCCTTTTCAGCTCAAATAGTACAGTTTGTAGTTTTCCTTGCCTAGCTTGTTCCATTTTATTATAGATCTGCCTAAGATTGGGTACTGATAATCACATGACATAGTCAATGCTAGACTGTTTTGAAATGTCCACTGCCAGAGCTGTTAATCCATAATTCTTCAATTTAGCCTCAGGCAGATATTTATGGACAGGGACAGAAAACTGCTACATTCTTCCCCAAAATATCACAAGAATAATGTTCTTTTCTTTACAGACCTCTGGACACAGCTACCCAAGGTTCAAATCAGCCTCGGCACTACTGTTTTCCATGTTTATACTTGTATAGCCCATTAAGCAGCACTTAAAATGTCCAAGCATTTTTCTAGTCCAAACTCTCATAGTGTTGCATATTCTTCTAAACCAAATCCTGGTCTGGCCTATTACAGCAAGACTCCTTTCCTGGTACCTGCTTTTCTCTTAGTGTTTCTATTACTATGAAGAGACACCATGACCTTAGCATATACACACATACAATAATAATCAGTGAAAAGGAGTCTATCAAATTGAGAGGGAGTATAGAAGGGTTTGGAAGGAGGATACCTGGGAACATCTGGAGGGAGGAAAAGTAAGGAGGAAAGTGATGTTATTCTATTTGAATTAAAACATATAAAAATAAATAAAATATTAAAACTTAAATTTTAAAAAGGTCTCTCTCTGTGTTTGTGTGTGTGCATGTGTGTGTCTCTGTCTCTGTCTCTGTCTCTGTCTCTGTCTCTGTCTCTCTC
>NC_034613.1:83141388-83143888 GCF_900095145.1 Mus pahari
CTGGTGTCGGGTCAGCCTGGGGACTAGGAGTCGTGTTCTTAATATGCCACTTGAGGCTGAGTACCTCAGTTAGTTGTTCTCTGCATTTTTGAGTGTTGTGAATATTTTGATGGCCATTGATGAAAAACAAAGTTTCCTTGATGAGGTACAAGAGTTACACTTATATACAAATATAATATAAGGTTAAGTATGTAGAATGCAGGAACTATGCTGATTTAGTGATTTGGTAATAGTAGGTTCTCTAGTCTCCTTGATATTACCAGCTAAGTAGTTGACTAGGTTTACAGTATCTACTACACATAGATTTCTTCCGGTTTAACAGATTGAAAGTCCAATTACACAGCTGTTGGTTTTGCCCAAGATGTGTCACTATTGTAACCTTGAGTATGTATATCTTGCCCGGTTGGTCACTGTTGTGGTTTGTAGGCTTTGCAGATACATAGGTGTAGAGTTGTTGGGTTGGAGGCCTGGCTGTGTCTGCTCTGACATAGGGAGGTGGAACTCAGGGAGGGGAATTTGACTGGGCTCATCCCATGCCTCTGCTGTAGGGAAGCCCTGAGTCCAAGGGAGGGAAAATGCAATCTGAGACATAGAAAAGCTTGGCCTTCTGGTTCTCAGACTCTTGAACATCTGGGAGCCACTGGGAATTGCAAAAGAGCAGAGAATGGAGTGGGACCCCACAGGCTGCATCTGGCCAGGGGCAGGGTCAAGGAGAGCTCAGGGTAGACTAAGCTGGGATAGTACTTGGCCTGAGGGATGCAGGCTTGGTGGTGGTTGTGGCTGGGAGCACAGAAAAGACTTCTATAGGCGCCTCTATAGGCTAAGACCTTCTCCATGGCTCCCCATGGTGGGTCTGGATGAAAAGAGGTGGTCCATGGCTCTAAACAGTTTACTGTCATGGCAGAAAATGTATGCAAAAAACCATACCCCACTTCTCAGGGTGGGCCTGAGATTAAATACCTTTTGCAGGGAGGAATGTCTGGGAAAGGAAGGTTTTTGGCTAAGCCCTCCAGGCCTCTAGGTACCTCACTAGCATAGAGAACTCTGCTTTGCCACAGGTTATGTCTCTTTTATGTGAGAAGTCTGGCACATTTTCCAAGTCAGGACTCTGTCAGGGAGCTTGAAGTTACCTAAACCTCAGGTGTGTGCCCACTGAGCCTCCAGTTCTCAACCTGATCTACTTTACCGGACTTCCTAGTTCACATAGAACTATTTGTTTCTCCTTTGGAGCTCCCATCAAATCTTCAGATAGTATGAGAGTTAGTCTGAATAGAGAAGGCATTCAGGTCAGTTCTACTTTGATTCTTCTGAGTCCTGTATCTGAAGTACCTGGTATATTTAGAAATAGGGTGTTATCTTCAACTTCTGGGAGTGATGTCAATAGATTTTATTTATTTATTTATTTATTTATTTATTTATTTATTTATTTATTTATTCATTTATTTTGAGAGTCTTTTTGACTCCTCTACCCAACACCTTGAAGGGAGTTTTCATTCCTGGCCCTGGAACATTTGTATTAGCTCTTACAGTCTTTCCAGCTTCCTGAAGTGGAAACTTAAGGGTTCTTTGAAAAGTCAGTTGTGTTGGATGGTGTTTTGCTGGCACATGAAGGACTGCTTCATTGAAGAGGACACAATTGAAAGACTAAAGCAGACTCGTGAAGAAATGTTTTGCTGAAGCAGACAAAGGTAAAAGGATGTTCTGCTAAAGAAAACAGGTGAAAAAAGCTAGTGATGAAAGATTCTTTGCTAACGACATGCATGTACTAATAATTGAGCTCCATTTGTTGGGACTACATAGAGAGAAACACACCAAAAAACTTCTGGTAGTGTGCTACAGTTTCTTGCCACATCTGTGGACTTGGGCTGATTGGCAGAGTAATGTTAGCTGAGACAGACTCATGTGATGTGTCTAGACACATGCTGAAGCAAGACCCATGGAGGACATGTGATGTTTGGAGGGAGTATAAAAAGGATCCAAATGGACTGTAATGGGGGCTGAGCTTGGCTTGCTTGCATAGTTAAGTTTTGTTCGTCTCACATCTTTGCTACACTGAGTGAGGCTCAGCCAAGAACTTTTCCTAGCATTCTTGTTGGCCCTATTGCCTCCTGTTGAGTTGTGCAGAGGCTGAGGCCTGGCTGTTCCTGCTAGGTCACGCTACCACTGCAGCTGACCCAACTCTACTGAACTGTGAGGTGTTTGCAAGTAGATTGAGCCGCCACTGCTGACCCATGAGCTGACTGTGGATTTCCAGACAATACAGTTGGAAGTTGCTACAAAGAACAGCCCCGCTTCCCCTGTATCCTGATAACTTTTCTCTTCCACTACTTCTGCTGGGTGGTGGGTAAGAGGAGAGGTTGACACTTTACTAAAAGTAGATTTTGAAAGGGAAGTTACAACTTGCCTTTATGAAGAACCCTGGGCCTTGCAAGGGGGAGTCTGATATGGATAAGTGTAAAGTGCTATTCCTGCTTCTCGAGGAGAAAGATAATCACTATTG
>NC_034613.1:83148888-83172214 GCF_900095145.1 Mus pahari
TAATTTTATATCCAGCCACTTTGCTGAAGTTATCAGGTTTAGGAGTTCTCTGGTGGGTTTTTTGGGTCACTTAAGTATACTATCATATCATCTGCAAATAGTGATAGTTTGACTACTTCCTTTCCAATTTGGATCCCCTTTACCTCCTTTTGTTATCTAATTGCTCTAGCTAGAACTTCAAGTACTATATTGAATAGATAGGGAGAGAGAAGGCAGCTTTGTCTAGTCCCTGATTTTAGTGGGATTGCTTCAGGTTTCTCTCTTTGCCTCAGAAGTTCTTTTTTTTTTTTTTTAACTTTTTTTTTTGATTAAACATTGTTTTTATTCTTTTTTTCCATTTTTAAAATTTATTATTATTTTCTTTATTTACATTTCAGATGTTATCCTGAAAGTTCCCTATACCCCACCCCCGCCCCTGCTCCCTTACCCACCCACTCCCTTGGGAGTTCCTCAAAAGCCATTGGTCCTTAGTCAAAAATGGAAGCATGTAAATGATAGTTCTGATACCAGCAAAGGAATCACCAAGAGCAGAAATGGGGTAAATCAGTTGGTTAACAAGAGGGAAGGCCAAACCTGCAAAAGGTAAATAATCTTCCTTTTGTTAAGCTCTCGTGTTTTTTTATTTTTTAATCTGAGCAGCTACCAGAAGGTGCCACACTTACTTGGAGTCAATCTTCTCGAATTAACTAAGGGGACCATAAAAATTCTTCAGACATGGCTCCATACTCAGTGATTAAAAACTTAGCAAGTTGGTATTAAAAAATAAGAAAAAAAACATATGAAATTGGGAAGGTATGTGGATTAAATTCATTAGTGATCAACTGAATAACCAAGCTGTGTCAGTGTTGCATTAAGGAAAGAACTAAAAGCACTTTCCCTTGGAGCCATTTAACCCAGAGTGATTTCAGACTTGAATTCACTACTTCTTTCTCTTGTGTCTTTCATCTCCAACACAAAGGGCTTCTTGTTCTGTATTCATTGAACAATACAGAGATTATCCAATGGGTAAAGGAATGGAAAACCTTTATAGAAATCCTTAACAGAGTTTTACAAGGAATTAAGTCACTGGCTCCAGCTAGTTCCAACAGACCCAAAAATCAAACAGTACAGCAAACATCATTGCTTATCGACAAATATCTGTCAATGGTTGCTTTCAAATTTTATGGTAAATTTTAGAAGGTTGCTTTCAACTACTATCTTTGCTATTTTCAGCAAATGGTATACTCACGTTTTTCTGGGTTACATACATGAAAGAGTATATAATTTAAGGTTACGGATATGCATTAGATTAGTTTGTAAAAGTTGATATCACAGTGTTATGGTTTGTATATGCTTGGTCCAGGGTATGGCACTATTAGAAGGTGTGACCCTTTTAGAGTAGGTGTGGCCTTGTTGGAGTAGGTGTGTCACTGTGGATGTGGGTTTTAAGACCCTCATCCTTGCTGTCTGGAAGTCAGTCTTCCACTACCAGCCTTCACATGAAGATGTAGAACTCTCAGCTCCTCCTGCACTATGACTGCCTGGATGCTGCCATATTAGTGCACTGATGACAATGAATTGAACCTCTGAACCTATAAGCCAGCCTCAATTAAATATTGTCCTTATAAGAGTTTCCTTGGTTATGGTTTCTGTTTACAACAGTAAAATCCTAAGACAGAAGTTGGTACCAGGAACTGGGGTAATGCTGTGATAGGCCTGACCATGCTTTTGGTTGGAAGAATGTGGATTTGGAAAGCTATGCAGTGGTTTAGGTAGGTGTTAATGAACCATCCTAATAGGACTATGGGAGGTTTTGTTGCTTTGAGTGATTTGAGCTGTGCAGAGCTTTCCCAAGATGGTTCAGTGAAGAAACACTTCAGTATGAGGCCTAGAGACTGTTTTTTTCTGGTATTTTGTTGAAGAACAAGACTGCTTTTTGCCCTTGTCTGAAGATTGTGCCCAATGCTAAGGTGAAGAGACTCAGATTAATGGCATTGACAAAGGAAATCTCAGAAATGCCCACCATAGACTTTGTTTTCTGGTTAAGTCTCATGAAGAGCATTTTGAACAAGCATAGCAAGCTTAAAAAGGAAAAAAAACTATATAAAATATATAGTATTAAAGGGGCACCAGGAAGTGAAATGGAGCTGAATTCTGTGGTCAAAGATATTAAATTGAATTAAAGGAGTACTGACCTTGGGGCAAGATCCCACTCAGATAAATTTAGGTCCAGGCATAGTAGTATAACAGATCTCTCAGTTCAAGGCCAGCCTAGAACACAACAAGTTCTAAGTGAAGAAAAGCTTAAATACAGGCATGGTGGACCACACCTTTAATCCCAGGGTTTAGGAGACAGGCATGCAAATCTCTGGGTTCAAAGTCAGTCTACAGAGCAGAGCTAGTTCTAGGACAGCAAAGCTTAGGCAATGAAAGACTTGGAAAAAAGAAAGCTGGTGATAATGTAATGAAACAATGAGGTCAGGTTCCAGCCCCAGCAAGCAGCAGAACTCAGAAGCTTTGGCTCTGGCTTTAGAGAGTCCAGAATAAAAGGGAATACTGGGTCAGTAGTTAGCAGGTTAGCTGGTGCTAAGAAATTAGTGGTGATTGTAAGAGACCAGCATCACTTCTGGGAAGTGTTTTCTGAGAGAACAAAGAAGCCATGTTCCAGAGATAGCCAAGGTTGTACCTTTTGCTGCAGCTTTTCTAGGTATTGTGTAAGAGTCACCCAGGTGGTACTGATTGTGAAGACATGAAGCGGTTATGAAGAACAGCTGAGTTTTGGCACTGTGGTAGGACATGGAAGGACACTGGTGAAGGTGCAGCCTCAGTTGCAGTTGATATCCCAGGACTGAAGGGATCATGCAAAGGAGTTGAGGCTTGGTACCATGAAGAGAGCCTATGAGAGGCTATTGGTAAAGCCTAGTTGCAGAGAAAGACCCCCACATATTGGAGATACCAGTACCATGGGAGAATCACCAAGCACAGCAGTGACAGAGGAGTGGATCAAACAGCTTAGAGTGCTACAGAAGACAGAGCTGGAGAAGTGATGCCAGCCCTTTGGAGGAGCCCAGAAGATCATGTGTGGATCCCAAACATTAAAACAAGAAGCTGTAACATTGACATTGCCTTGGAGACCCCATGATGTTTGAGATGCAAGAGACATGGGCTATCTGCTGAGGAAAGCTGCTAACAGGGAGTGGAAACAGCCCAGAAGAAAGAAGTTTGTTGCAATCAACAAAGATAAAAAAGGTGTTGGAGATCTGATAACTGCTTTGACATCAGACATGGAGATGCAGAGTGCAGAGTTGACAGAGTTGGTTTCCTGTATTGCTTTTTGTTTTACAGTTAAGTGATTAGATGAATGTCAGAAAAGATTTTGAGCTTTGAACTTTAACATTGTTGAGACTATTATAGATTATGGGGACTTTTAAAGTTGGACTAAATGTATTTTGCATTATGCTATGTTTAGGTATGCCCCCCCAATAGATTCATATGTTTGAACAAGACTATGGGAGCCAGGGAGTGGAATGTTATGTTTTTTACATGCTCAGCCCAGGGAGTGGTACTATTAGAAGGTATGACCCTATTGTAGTAGGTGTTTCACTGTGAGTGTGGACTATAATACCCTCATCCTAGCTGCCTGGAAGTCAGTATTTTGCAGCCTTCACATGGAGATGTAGAACTCTCAGCTCTTCCTGCACCATGCCTGCCTAGATGCTACCATGTTCCTGCCTTGGTGATAGTGGACTGAACCTCTGAACCTGTAAGCCCACCCCAATGAAATATTGTTCTTATAAGAGTTGCCTTGGTAATGGTGTGTGTTCACAGTAGTAAAATCCTAACAAAGACACACAGGAAAACCAAGGCAAGTAAGATTGAATGTTCCATTTTTCTCTTAAAGGAAAGTTAAACAAATAATTGAGTACATAGTATGCTAGCAGTCTCAATTCTTAAAGGACCTTAAGGTGTATTACTAACTATAGCTGTGAGGTCCATCAAAAGTTCTAGCCTCTTTGAATGTGAGAAATATTTTCAGAATACTGCACTGCTACAGAAAAGAATAGAGGTAGGCACGCATAGTAAGGATTGGAAAGGAGGGAATAAGAAGTCTTCATTAAGGCAAATATAAATACAATCATGAAGTTATGAAGTTTTCAAACAATGAGATGGGGAAAGTTCTATGAAGAGTCTTCTGAATTTGACTTCGTTAATGCAATCATAAACACACAGCAGTTATGGCTACCAACAAAGATCTGCATAGATAAATAAGACATGGAAGTAGGAGGGAGACAGTTTGGGAAGATGAAAGATATCCATTTGAAGTTTCATCATGCACATGTCAGAATGCCCAAGATTCATAAAACATGCTGGTGAGAATGTAGAAAAAGGGTTACACTCATTTCACTGCAGGTTGAGGTACAAACTTGTACAACCATCATGAAAATTAGTGTAGTGCTTTCTCAGAAAGGCGAGGATTGATCTACCCCAAGATCTAGTGCTACCCTTCTTGGGTATATACTAAAAGGATGTATCATCCTACCACAGAGACACTTGTTCAATTATGTTCATTGCTTCTCAAGTCATAACTGTTAGAAATTGGAAACAATCTAGGTATATATCAAGAAATGAATGCATTAAAACATGGCAAATTACACAATGGAATATTACACAACCATTAAAAATATTGGAGGTAAATGGGTAGAAGTATAAAATGTCATGTTAAGTACAGGACCTCAGACCAGAAATACATATGTGGTATGAATTCCTTTATATATTTTTATTAGCTGCTAAATCATTGACAAGCAAGCTAAAATCATAACAACAGAGGTTAGGTAGAGAGTAAGGGACCAAAGGGGATGGATGGATATCCCTAGGAAGGGGAAATCTAATACGTAGTAATGGATGGAAGAGTGTGGGAGCTGGAATTGAAGTGTCAAACATAGAGGTGAAAGTAAGAGGAAGATGAAGGAGGGAATATTGTAAGGGACAGATAAAACTAAGGGTCATTTGAGAGGTAGTATGGCAACTAAATATAGTTGAAGGTTCTTACCACCTATACATATTAAAAGGTAATTTAAATGAAATCACCAACAGGGGAGACAGAGGTCCAACTATTACCAAATGAAATTTCCTGTCTTGGTAATGGGTTAAGTCTAATTGAATTGTTGACCAAAGTGGGTCTGATGGAAACCCCACAAACAACCCAGGACATTGCCAAATCTATTGATGGCTCCCAACAAACTGACAGTAAGTCCTTATGCTGAAGGCAACACCTACACAATTCATTGAATATGGAGAAGTTGAGTTGGTGTCTACAAATGATCTTTACCACTACATGCTACCAAAGGAGAAAGGTAAACACCAACCCTACAACTTACCCTTTGATCTATAATGGTGACCTGCCTGCAAGTTACATTGATACAATATTAATACAAAGCTTGTGGGTGTTACCAATCAATATCTTATTTGATTAAAGGCTCACTCCATAAGATGGAACCCATATCCAATACTGCTGGGTGGGAAAGAAGGAATATAGCAGAAGCATGACTTCTAATGACATTCTACCATACTCATAGATCAGTCATACTCATAGATTCAGTTATCATCCTCGGGAAGCTTCCTCCTGCAGCAGATAAGAACAAATACAGACCAATAGACAGATAATATGCTGAGAGTGAGAGCCTTTGGAACACTCAGCCTACACAGTGAAGTCTTCATCAAATCCCTCCCCTCAGGGCTCAGGAAACTCTGCCAAAGTGGAGGCAGAAAAAGAGCCTGAGGGGATAGAGGCCACCAAGGACTCAAGGCCTCTCAGATTCAACCAGGCTGATGCACATATTCGGTCAAAAATTGTGGTAGCATTCACAGGTCCTATATAAGTCTGTATCAGATGGGATTCTAGAGCTGATACAAGCTCATATCCCTAATCCAGAAACTCTCCAATTGATAGATACTTCCAAATGAAACAAAACCAAAACCAAAACCAACAAGTTTTCTTCAAGGTAGCTGAGAAACAAACCAATTTTAAAGGTAGTTCTTATGTTCACCAGTAGATGGACAATACAAAACAAACTCATCAGCAGCTTTGGAGGTTCCTTATCTCATGATGTTAAGTCAGAGCTTAAAAAAAAAAAATACCTTACAAGTCTTTTGTGTATTGATCATGGCTTCCAGATTTGAGTTCTTATGGGAATCCTGTGTGTGTGTGAACATGTGTATCTTTTTATGTCTATATACATTTCTTGTGCTTTTTCTTTGGCTCCTTTTCTTGTCTGTTTGTTTTGTCCTATTCTGATTTATTTGTTTTTGACTTACCTTATGTTATTGTATTTTATTTTATTACTGTTCATTAGATGCCTGCTTGTTTTAAAAAGAGAAACAGAAAGTGTCTGATTCCAAAATGGAAGGGGAGGTGGGTATGAATTGGGAGGAATAGGTGGAGGGGAAATAATAATCAGAATATATTGTATAAAAAAACTATCTTTAATAAAAGAAATAAAAGAAGCTATTATCTCTTCACTTTAAATTCTCATATTTATTTTGCTATATTTCTCTACTCTGAGAGTAAACATAATCATAACTATGTGACATTTTAATACAATTTTAGATATTGCATTTACCTCAAACAAAATGAAACAGTCATAAATATACAAAGCACATAAGCATCATCATATTGCATATATAATTACAGAAAAATTGTATATTTCACATCTCTATTGACAATTTAGCAACCAAAATGTGATAACAGATATGTACATGCACATCTCATCTTTATTACTGACAATTTAGCATCAAATAAGCCATTGGTTGTTGTGAAGGAATTGCTAAAATTCTATAGGTCATAAAGTAGCCATCCTCTATATAATATGAGGCTGGTTTCTGGATGAATTTATCCATACCTCAGTAACTTTAAAATTGTTTTGTCATATTCATTGTCCTATAAGGTCATTTTTCCTAAGAACTCTTCTCAATATTATATTATTTTCTATACCTGACAGGATTTATTTAATGGATAGAGCACCATTTATTTAACCAAATTCCTTTTGCTGACACTTCAGTTGTTTTCAGTTTTTATTATTATACAGGCCACTAGGATTAATGTAACTGTCACATCTTTGAGCATATCTATGATTGTTTTGAAATAGCTTATAAGTGATAACTGATTCATCCAAATAATCTCTCTGAAGCTTCCTCACTGTATTAAAAGGACAAAAGAAAGTTATCTGAGGAAAATGTACTGCATGCATGAATGGTAGAAACAAAAGAACTTGGTGCTAGAGTAGAAGTGATGTAGAAGTAGATTGTGATGAGTATGGTCGAATATTAAGAAATATAAGACATACAGGATTTTTTCAATCAAGGAGCATAGCTTAGAAAATATTGGTACTTTTATAGGTAGTATGCTTCATAATATTAACTAAAACCAATAATCATTACTTGTTAAATTTCTGGTATAGTTGAGCTAGTTTTTTTGCCTACATTTATAATTATTAAGCATTTGAAATTCATCTTAATATTCAGTTATCTGTTAGATCAAACAGGGAATTTAGTTCCTAAGGTAGAGTAGAAAAAGCATACAACTGGAGATGATATATGTAGGGGTGAGCAGTAGAAAATTTAAGGTTATTAAAAACGCCTTCCAAAGGTTAGAAGAGCCCAAGAAGTTAAATGTGCAAATCAGTGAAATCAAAGTTCCAGAATGATGTAGAGACCATCCTAAAATAGGAATTTGTGTATGAAGTTGAGGGTTCTACACAGATTGTTTTACAAAACATGACAAAGGACAGTGATTATGAATGAGCACAGCTCTGTGTCTACTTTACCTTATGCCACCCTATATCATATCCAACTTCCAGCTCAAGCCCAGTCTAGACGTCCTATGTGCCAATACAACCTGTTGTGTTCACTTCAAACAAAGGAAAAAAAAAAAGAAGTCCACATGCCCACATCTTGTTGCAAAATCCCAGACAATATGAAAAATCTAGACAACATCCACACACTCCAAAAGAACAGTCCCATAAAATCTATGGTGAGATTTAATTACCTAGATGTACCCCACCCCATGGTACATGCAGTAACTGTGGGTTATCATAAAATGTCTAAATCTACATATGCACCTAGAGACATAAGCTCTGGGGGTACTGGTTAGTTCATATTGTTGTTCTTCCTATAGGGTTGCAAACCCCTTCAGCTCCTTGAGTATTTTCTCTAGCTCCTTCATTGGGGGCCCTGTGGTCCATCCAATAGATGACTGTGAGCATCCACTTTTGTATTTGCCAGGAACTGGAATAGCCTCACAAGAGACAGCTGTATCAGCAAAATCTTGTTGGCATAAGCAATAGTGTCTGGTTTTGGTGGTTGTTTATGGGATGGATCCCTGGGTGGGGCAGTCTCTGGGTGATCCTCCCTTCTGTTTCAGCTCCAAACTTTGTCTCTCTAACTCCTTCCATAGGTATTTTGTTCCCCATTCTAAGAAGGAATGAAGTATCCAAACTTTAGTCTTCTTTCTTCTTGAGTTTCATGTGTTTTGCAAATTGTATCTTGGGTATTCTAAGTTTCTGGGCTAATATCCACTTATCAGTGAGTGCATATCAAGTGACTTCTTTTGTGATTGGGTTACCTCACTCAGGATGATATCCTCTAGATCCATCCATTTGCCTAAGAATTTCATAAATTCATTGAATTTAATAGCTGAGTAGTACTCCATTGTGTATAGTTTGTGTCTCTAGCCGTATATGTAGCAGAAGATGGCCAAGTCAGCCATCAACTGGAGGAGAAGCCTTTGGTCTTGCGAAGATTATGTGCCCTAGTTTAGGGGAATGCCAGGGTCAGGAAGCAGGGGTAGGTTGGTTAGGGAGCAGGGTGGGGGGATGGTACAGGGGATTTTCAGAGAGCAAACTAGGAAAGGGAGAGCATTTGAAATGTAAATGAAGAAAATATCTAATAAAAAGTCTGAATCTTCAGAGTACAAATAGAGATGATTGATAAAAAACCCAGGTAAATATAATAGACAAGATCATTATCAAGATCAACCAAGACAAGTTTCATAAAAAAAGAACACATGCCCTTACAAATACAAGAAAAACATACAACACCATATAGATAAGACCAGGAAAAAAATCTCCCCACAATATATAGCATAATTAAAATACCAAATATTCAAAACAGCAACAACAAAAAGAGTAACAAAAGATGCAAGATACAAAACACAAGTCATTTAGAATAAGAGTAGATCTCTTAGTTAGGAACTTCAAATATCAGAAGAGCCCGGAGCAATGTACTTCATGTTCTAAAAGACCATGAATGCTAACCCATACCAATGTGGACCCCCAAAAATGATAGGTCTTAGGTGAAGGAGAAAGAAAAACATTCTGCGATACAGACAAGTCCAAAGAAGTACTGTCCACAAACAGTCTACAGAAAATGTTAAAAGAAATACTTGTGCCTGGCAAACACAGAAGTGAATGCTCACAGTCAGCTATTGGATGGAACACAGGGCCCCCAGTGGAGGAGCTAGAGAAAGTACCCAAGGAGTTGTAGGGCGCTGCAACCCTGTAGGTGCAACAACAATATGAACTAACCAGTACCCCCTGAGCTCGAGTCTCTAGCTGCATATGTAGCAGAAGATGGCCTAACTGGCCATCATTGGGAAGAGAGGCCCCTTGGTCTTGTAAACTTTATATGACCCAGCACAGGGGAAGGCCAGGGCCAAGTAATGGGAGTGGGTGGGTAGGGGAGCAGGGGTGGGGGTGGGGTATAGGGAACTTTCGGGATAGCATTTGAAATGTAAATAAAGAAAATAATAATAATAATAAAGAAATACTTCAGATTGAAGACAGGAAGGGTATAAAGAAAACGAATGAAGACATAATTACTTGCTCACAAAATACAACTGAGAAGGAATGACCATCCAGAGACTGCCCCACCTGGAGATCTATCCCATATACAATCACCAAACCCAGACACTTTTGTGGATGCCAACAAGTGCTTGCTGAGAGAAGTCTTGTTATAGCTGTCTCCAGAAAGGCTCCATCAGTACCTGAGAAATACAGAGGTGGCTCATCGTAGCCTACCATTGGACTGAGCATGAGTTACCCAATGAAAGAGCTAGAGAAAGGACCAAAGGAGCTGAAGCAGTTTGCAGTGCCATAGGAGGAACAACAATATGAACTAACCAGATCTCTCAGGGACTAAATCACCAACCAAAGATTACACATGGTGAGACTCATGGATCCAGCTGCATATGTAGCAGAGGATGGTCTCGTTGGTCATCAATGGGAGGAGAGGCCCTTGGTCCTGTGAAGGCTTTATGACCCAGTGTAGGGGAACGCCAGGGCCAGGAAGCAGGTGTTGGTGAACAGGGGATGGGGGTTTTCAGAGGGGAAACCAGGAAAGGGGACATTTGAAATGTAAATAAAGTAAATATCTAATAAAAAGGAAGACAACAACAACAACAAAAAAAAGAAAAGAAAAATACCATATCAAAATTTCTACATTTAGCTTGTATCTTATAATAATAAATTTAAATATGAATGTCCTTGACTTTAATCAAAAGACACATATTAGTCAGATCAATTATGATACAAAAATCTGTCTAAGCTTTAAAGATAGGTAGCACTTTAAAGTGAAAGGACAGAGGAAAATATACCAAGCAAATGAAACCAAGAAGTATACAGGTGTTGCTATCCTAATAGTGTATAAAATATACTTCAAATTAAAATAAGCAGAGGAGATAAAGAGTGACACTTAATTCTGATCAAGGGAACAACTATCCATGAAGATATTACAATCATAAACATTTTTGCAATGATCTCTGTTACACAGAGTTTCATAAAAACACTACTATAGGACTCAAAGACACAGACTAATATCAAACCAATAACAGTCAGTTAGTTCAGTACTTCATTTTCTCAATAGAAGTGTCATCTGGACATGAAATAGAGAAATATTAGACTTAACTGGCATTGTGCATTAAATGGACCTAAAGGATATCTATAGAATTTCCTAAACAGAACTCCAATGGCTCAGGCTCTAAGATCAAAAATTGATAAATGGGACTTCATAAAACTGGAAAGCTTTTGTAAGGGAAAGAACATACTGAATAAGACAGATCGGTAACCTACAGATTGGGAAAAATAATCATCACTAACCCCATGTCTGATTGAGGGCTAATAACCAAAATACATAAAGAAATCAAGAAGCTAACCACCAAAAACCAAACAACCCAATCAAAAAAATGAGGCATAGAACTAAACCCAGAATGCACAACAGAGGATTCTTGAATGGCTGATAAGCACATAAAGAAATGTTCAAAGCCCTAAGTAATTAGAGAAATGCAAATCAAAATGACTCTGAGTTTCCACCTTAAACCAATCAGAATGGCTAAGATAAAAACCCTGGGGATCCATACCATACACAGTCACCAAAATCAGACACTTTTTAAATATTTTTTTCAAGACAGGGTTTCTCTGTGTAGCTCTGGCTGTCCTGGAACTCACTTTGTAGACCAGGCCTGCCTCTGCCTCCCAAGTGCTGGGGTTAAAGGCATGCACCACCATGCCCGGCAAACTCAGACACTTTTGTGGATGCCAACAAGTGCTTGCTGACAGGAGCCTGTTATAGCTGTCTCCTGAGAGGCTCTGTCAATGCCTGAAAAATACAGAGGTGGATGCTCTCAGCCAACCATTGGACTGAGCACAAGGTCCTCAGTGGAGGAGCTAGAGAAAGGACTGAAGGAGCTGAAGGGACTTGCAGCTCCATAGGAGGAACAAAAATATGAACAACCAGTACCCCCAGAGCTCCCAGGGTCTAAACATCAACCGAAGAGTACACATTGAGGGACTCATGGCTCCAGCTGCATATGTAGCAGAGGATGGCCTTGTTAGACATTAATAGGAGGAGAGGCCCTTATTCTTGAGAAGGCTCGATGCCCAAGTGTAGGGGAAAGCCAGGACAGGGAAGCAGGAGTGGGTAGGTTGATGAGTAGGGGGGTGGGAGATGGGATAGGGAGTTTTCAGAGGGGAAACCAGGAAAGTGAATAACATTTGAAATGTAAATAAAGAAAATATCTAATAAAAAATAAAAAGTTATCATTTAAGAAATTTAAAAAATAAAATGTGAGATGACAACACATATTAGCAAGGATGTAGAGAAAGAGGAACACTCCTCCATTGCTTGTGCTATTGCAAACTGGTATGACTACTCTGGAAATCAATCTGGAGTTTCTTCAGAAAATTGGAAATAGATCTACCTTAAGATCTAGCAATACTACTATTGGGAATATACCCAAAAGATGCTCACCATACCACAGAGGCAAGTGTTCCACTATGTTCATAGAGGCTTTATTTATGATAGACAGAAGCTGGAAACAACTCAGATGTNCCAGGACAGAAGAACAGATACAGAAAATGTGGTTTATTTACACAATGGAATACTACTCAGCTATTAAGAATGAGGACATCCTGAATTTTGCAAGCAAATGGATGGATCTAGAAAATATTATCGTGAGGTAACTCTGACCCAAAAGGACGTGCATGGTATGTATTCACTAATAAGTGAATATTATCCAAATAAAAAAGTACAGAATACTCAGGAAACACTCCACAGAACTCAAAAATGTCAACAAATTGAAGGGCCCAAGTGAAGAAGCCTGAGTTCCACTTGGGAGGGAGAAGAAAGCAATCACAAAGGAGGAGAAGGGAGGTACCTGTGAAAGAAAGGGGATGGTGGGGGGAGAGGTGAACATGATCTGGTATTGGGTGGAGGAAAAGGACTGAAGCCCTGATGGCCAGCAGAAAGAATGGAAACAGGCAACTGTGGGAAGTGGGAGGTTGGGGGGACCCTCCAGAATGCACCAGAGACCTGGGTAGTCAGAGACTCTCAGGAATCTAAGGGAGGGACCTCAAATAAAATGTCCTACAATGGGGAGAGGGAAATTGTAGAGCCCACCTCCAGCAGAAAGACAGGGTATCAAATGAGGGATGGGGTTGCCATCCCACAGTCAAAACTCTGACCCATAATTGCTCCTGTCTGAAAGAATTACAGGCATGAAAATGGAGAGAAGCCTGAGGAAAAGAAGGTCCAGTGACTGGCACAAATTGAGATAGAGCTCAAGGGGAGGCCCCAAGACCTGACACTATTACAGAGGCTATGGAGAGCTCACAAAAAGGGACCTAGCATGGCTGCCTTCTGAAAGACACAACAAGCAGCTCAAAAAGTCAGATGCAGATATTTGCACCCAACAAATGGACAGAAGCAGCTGATCCTTGTTGTTGAATTAGGGAAAAGCTGGAAGAAGGTGAGGAGAAGGGCAACCCAGTAGGAGGACCAGCAGTGTCAACTAACAGGACCCCTGAGATCTCTGAAACAATGGATTACCAACCAGGCAGCATATACCAGCTGATATGAGTCCACCAACACATATATAGCAGAGGATTGCTGGGTCTGTGTTCTTTCAGAGATGATATACCTAACCCCCAAGAGACTATAGACCCCAGGGAGTTTCCAGGTCTGCTGGGGGTGTGGTGAGGACATCCTTGTGGAGACAGAGTTGGGGAGGAGGTATGGGATGTGGAATTGTCAGAGTGTGGACCAGGGGGGGAATAAAATCTGGAGTGTAAAATAATAAATAAATAAATAAATAAAAAATAAATGAGTTCATTTTAAAAAAAAGTCCCAGATGGATTCACAGCATAATTCTAAAAGACTTTTAAAGAAGTTCTCTAGTCAATGATTATGAAATTATTATATTTTTTAAAAATAAAAACAGTATTTAAATAAATGTAGAAATGAAAGTATAGCAAAGAAGGTGGGAATAGTGCAGGAAATGTAAATAACACTAAAGATGTTTGAAAAAGCCACTGGGAATCTCAGTACTTTATATATACCTAAAATTACACACACACACACACACACACACACACACACACACACACACACACACACACACACACACACACACACACACACACACACACACACGCACAGGCACACGCACACATATACACACAAACTGTTTAAAGTTACATAACTTTAGGATGTAACTACTCCTCAACACACCTAGGATATCTAATGAAAGACTCATCAGACATGACAGGAGAAACCTTTCAATTTGTTTTCAGTTCACTTTGTTGCTATTATCCTTGGTTCTTTCTCTTTTTTATTAGATATTTTCTTCATTTACATTTTAAATGCTATCGCCAAAGTCCCCTATAACCTCCCCCCACCCTGCTCCCCAACCCACCCACTCCCATTCCTCACCCTGGTCTTCCCCTGTACTGGGGCATATAAAGTTTGCAAGACCAAGGGGCCTCTCCTCCCATTGATTGCTGACTAGGCCATCTTCTGCTACATATGCAGCTAGAGACACGAGCTCTGGTGGATGCTGGTTAGTTTATATTGTTGTTCCTCCTATAGGGTTGTAGACCACTTTAGCTCCTTGGGTACTTTCTCTAGCTCCTCCATTGGGGGTCCTGTGTTCCATCCAATAGATAACTGTGAGCATCCACTTCTGTATTTGCCAGGCAATGGCATAGCCTCACAAGAGAGAGCTATGCCAGGGTCGCTTCAGCAGAATCTTTCTGGCCTATGCAATAGTGTTCTTTCTCTTAAGTTGAGAGTAAGTCTCTACTCCTGAAGACTCCATTAAGTTGGGAATCAGGACCCAGAGAAATTGAGCTGTATCCAGATTGTCTTCTCCCTGAAGGCTAGCTTCCATAGTATAAGAAGGTGCCACAGAAGCTGCTAGAAGAGAAAAGCAATCAATTGTCTTATCCAGCACACAATGGTAAGCATGGCAAGATATCCCTAAAGGTGCAATAGTGGCCCTTATATCTTGACAACAACAAACAGCTGTTTAATTAGAGTTAAGACCTTTGCAATAAGAGAGAATCATACCTGGCGATGTACATCTTCCAACTAGTCATAGCTAATTGAAAATATCTATCCTCCTACATAATACATTAATTAAAAAAAAACTCATCCCCAATTAGGTTGAATAAAACCTACCATATAATACAATTATATATATTTTATAACTTAAGATTTTTCACTTTTGAATGAAAATTGTCAAAGTAAAATAAGCATTACCGGTCTGAATTCTGAGAAAGAAAAGAAGAAGCTCTGATGAATTAATTTATTGGGCTGTCTTCTTTTCAAAAATTTAGATTTATTTATTTTTGCTGTTTTGTTGTTTTGCTTTCATGTACGTCTATGTACCCTGTACATGTATTAACCTCTGTGCCACCTCTCCAGTCTTTTGAATTCTATTCTTAAATAAGTAAAAACAGAAAACAATGCAAATGAGGGCTGTTATGCGTTTCTTAAGCAAGAGGAAAAGCTCATTATTAATCACCTTTTTCCCCCTTTTTAATGGACTAAGTTTTTATTCACTTTACAACCTTACAGCAGCTTCCCCTCCCTTTTCTTCTGTTAGTCTCTTCCATTAATCCCTCCTTTTCCAAGAAACGGGGAGCCCTCCTATGGACATCAACTAGCCCAAGCATATCAATCCGTAGAAAAGCTATGCACATCCTATTCCACTGAGGTTAGACAAGGCAGCCCAGTTAGGGGAAAGGGATCCAAAGGCAGGAAATGTAGTAAGCAACATCCCCTGCTCCTGCTTTGGGAGTCCCACATGAAGATCCATCCATAAAACTGATACATATGTGCAAAGGGCCTAGGTCCATCTCATTCAGGTTCTTTGGCAGTTCAGCCTCCAAGAGCCTCTATGAGCCCGGGTTATTTGACTCTGTACAATTTCTTGTGATGTCCTTGATGCCCCTGGCTCCCTCATCCTTGCTGCCTGCTTCTTTCACCGGATTCCTCAAGCTCTGCTCAATGTTTGGCTGAGTCTCTGCATTAGCTTCCAGCAGTTGCTTCCTGAAACCCCTCTGATGATATTTATGCTAGGCTTCTGTCTGAAAGTAAAGCACAACATCATCAATAGTGTCAGGGATAGGCTACCTCAAATGGCAAAGGTCTTAAGCTAAGACACTTATCGGTTGGCCCTTTCCTCAAATTCTGCTCTATCTCTAACCCCTGCATGTCTTGTAGGCAGGACATATTGTGAGTCTAAGTTTTTGTGACTGGGTTGGTATCCCAATATCTTCATTGGGAATCTTGCTTGGTTACAGGATGTAGTTACCTAGGTTTCTAATACCAGTCATGATTCCTTTCATGTTGAGTAGGTCTTACATACAAGAAGATGGCTGCTGGTTACCACCAATATAAGTGCCATTATTGCACATTAGGGATATCTTGTCATCCTGGTAATTGTTGTGATTCATCGGCAGGCATCAGGGAAATGCTATTGATGACTGACTTAGTCAGGCAATCTAGAATAATAGAACTTAGAGAATGACTAGATACAGACGATATAGGGATAGAGATAGATAAAGAGAAATAGAGAGCAAGATGGGAAGATAGACATAGAGACAGAGACAGAGATAGAGATAGATATTGGTGTTCAGTATATGATGGAATCCTGAAGAAGTAGGCTCTAATGCTAGTGAAGAAGTGGACTTACTAGCAAGAGGAAAGTAAGCACACAAAAAGCAAAAGATTCCTTATTCCATGTCCTTATTTAGGCTTTTAGCAGAAGACATGGTACAGATTCGAGTTTTTATCCCAACTCAAAAGATCTAGATTAAAGGCATGTCTTTCTACCTTAAGACCAGGATTAGAAGTGCATCTTCCTACTTCAAATTAAACTTCATTTTTTGGTTTTAGATAATATCAGATGCAGCCAAGTTGGCAACCAAGAATAGCCACCACAAGTCTACCCTTTGGCAACTTGACACACAAACATATATTCTTATACTGTGATCAATTGCCAAATAAAAACAATAACCAACTCACAATAATACATAAATATGATATAACTAGCCCACATATACTCACAAAATCCAGGTCATAATTGGATATAGTATGATATAAGTATCACTTGTACAACCACAAATGCATTATAAATTTATAAAAAAAAATGGCAATGTCTGGGGAACATTCCTCTTGTTTCCTCAACTTAAATATGATAACCATTGATAATCTCTTAATTAATGTTTCATCACATGATAAAGAAATTTTCAAAAGGAAACATAAATGTCTGTACAAACACATTCTTCACAATATATAACAGAATCAATTAAATATCAATTAAAAATTTTTAATATCAATTAAAATCCTTATTTCTGCAACTAATCATGTGGCCTTAGGTGGTACTTATAAGTACCCTCCTCTACTATTCATTATTTCCTCCATCCTCTGCGAGCACCCCAGCTGGTCTTGCTTCTTTTCCTGGAGGATTGACAATACCTTTATTTCTGAGAGTTCTGTGTCCTTTGTCATCCTGCCTGGATTAGGTTGCTGTAGTTTCCCATTGACTTAAATCACAGGGCATGGTAGTACCAAGAGATGCCCAACAAATCTCTTGCTCTCCAGACATAATCTTTCTTCCCACCATTATGGAGATGCAATCCAATTTCCCCTTGGTAATCTGGATAAATAAACCCTCCTTACACTACTACTTCTTTCTTAGACTTTTGGCTTAAGGACAACAGAAGTCCAAAGTGGTCTGAGGCTTCCAGTTCAACAAAATATTGTGGCTCCTCCAGAAATGCTCCCCACTCTGGAACCAAGTATTCTGGTCAGTAGAACTTAAGGTCTGAGGAACAAGAAGCAAAAATTTTTCTAGTGTGCCAATAGGAATGATAGTAAATGGAAATATTTCTTTCCCTACTCTTTGACTCCTGAACATGTGGATCCTGGCTGTGGGAGAAAACATACCATATGTTGGACACTGATTCAAAGCATATACTGCATTCTAGAGAAGCCTGCCCTACCCTTTCATGCTGCTGCCACCTAATTGGTGCTGTAATTGTGTCTTCAAAATGCTGTTTCATCTTTCTATTAGGACAGCTGCTTCAGGATCATAGGTCACATGTCAAGACCAGTGAATTCCATGATCCTGGGTCTATTGCCATAATTCTATGGCTGTGAAGTTAGCTCCTTGGTCAGAAGCAATACTCTGTGGAATACCATGATGCTGTATACAGCATTCTCTAAGCTACATATGGAAATTTTAGCAAAAGCATTATTGCAGAAAAGGCAAATCCATAACCAGAATAAGTATTTTCTCCATGATGCTTTCCATGGAAGAAATAGTTAAAGTAGTAAGCTTGTTGCCAGGTCACTGGATGGTCTGTCACCACAGGGAATGTTATGTCTGGGTACAATGATGTTCTCTGCCTTTGACGGGTCTGGCACTCAGCATCAGGTATATCCAGGTAATTTTTAGTGAATGGGCCCATGCATAACCTCTATCTCTGCCACCACGGTCACTTTGTTCATGGGCACATTAGGCAATGAGATCAATTGTTGTGGAAAGAGGCTGACTATCCACAGAATGGGCCATTCTATCTACTTGATTATTTAACTCTCCTCTCAGCTGAAGTCACCTTCTGATGGGCATTTTCATAGGACACAAGTATCTTTACATTCTTTGCATGCACATTTGGGGAGATCTATCCACATACTGCTTCCCAAAGTGTCTTTATTACCAATTTTATGGCCATGCTCTTCCCAAATCTCTAACCATCCAGCCATTCCATTTGCCACAGCCTATGAATCAATGAACCAATCACATGTCTAGCCATTTCTCCTTCCAAAAAATGTATGACCCTGTATATTCCTCAAAGGTGTGCCTACTACGAAGATTTCCCTTTTCCAGTGTCTTTGAGAGTTGTCCCAAAAAAGAGGTTGTGATGCTGCAGGTGTTCACTTCTGGGTGGTACCTGCATAACACCTAATCTCTTCTGCAGTCAGCTGATATAGCGAACATCTCATGAGGTTACAGGTGAACACTTTGCACCAGACAGCATTGTAGCAGAAGGAGAAACCATAGACTTTGGGCAACTTCTTCATGTAACTTGCTTGTGCCTTGAAGATCTGTTCACAGTTGATCATGTTTATACCATTTCCATTTGATAATAGGTTGCTGCTATGCCCACCCTACTTTATGGTTTGGTTGGTTGTCTAACACACATCTCATAATGAGCAGTTCAGGTAGCATGATAACTTGGAGGCCAATTGCCAAATGCTCAGTTTCTACTTAGGCCCAATAACAGGCCAAGATCTGTCTTTCGTAAGGGAGAGTAGTTGTCTGTAGATGATGGCAGAGGCTTGCTCCAAAATCTCAAAGGTCTCTTCTGTGATTCACATACAGGGGCCTGCCAAAGGCTCCGAACAACATCTGTATCTGCCACCTCAAGTACCATTGGGGCTATTGAATACGTTGTAGAGCAGCCTGTACAGAAGCCTTAACCTGTTGAAGAACCTTCTCCTGCTTCAGGTCCCACACAAATCTAGCAGTTCCTGAATTATTCGGTATATGGGATGGAATAATACCCCTAAATAAGGGATGTGCTGTCTCCAGAATCTAAATACGTCCACTAAAATGTTGTGTTTCTTTTTTGGTGGAGGCGGGACTCAGGTACTATAACTCATTTTTCACCTTAGAAAAAATATTCCTGAACACTCCATACCAAGGGACTCTTAGGAATTTCACTGAGGTAGAAGGGCCTTGAATTTTGGTTTCACCTATCTTCTAATGTGCATATGTGTTAGCAATAAGTTCAATTATTATTATTAATTATAATAAGCAATGGTTGCTATTTCCTGCTCACTTTGTCCAATTGCCATAATATTGTCAATATAGTGCACCAATATGATATTTTTGGGAAGACACTAGTGATCAAGACCCCTTTTAACTAAGTTATGATGAAGGACTAGAGAGTCCATATATCCCGAAGCCTTGCCTACTGAAAGCAAACTGGTTTTGGTGGTCTTTATTGACAGGTGCTGAGAAGAAGGCATTTGCTAGATCAATAGCTGCATACCAGGCACCAGGAGATGCGTTAATTTGCTCAAGTAATAAAACTACAACTGGTACAGCAGCTGCAATTGGAGTTACTACCTGATTTAGTTTTTGATATTCAACTGTCATTCTCTATGACCCACCTGTCTTCTGTACTGGTCAGATAGGAGAGTCAAAGGGAGATATGGTGGGAACCACCACCTCTGCATCTTTGAAAGACTTGATGGTGGCACTAATTTCTGCAATTCCTCGAGGAATACAATCTGTTTTGATTCACTATTTCATTGGCAGAGACAACTCTAAACATTTCCACTTAGCCTTTCCAACCATAATAGCCCTCACTCCACAGGTCGTGGAGCCAAAGTGAGAATTCTGCCAACTTCTGAGTATATCCCAATTATACTTTCTGGCACTTGGAAAATAATCACAAGAAATGTTCAGAAACCCACTGGACCTACTGTGAGTAGGACTTCAGACAAAACTTCATTAATTGCTGGGAAGAGAGGCCCTTAGTCTTGCGAAGATCATATGCCCCAGTACAGGAGAATGCCAGGGTCAGGAAGCGGGAGTGGGTGGGTTGGGGAGCAGGGTGGGGGGAGGGTATAGGGGACTTTCAGGATAGCACTTCAAAAGTAAATGTAAATGAAGAAAATATCTAAGAAAAAATAAAGAAAAAAAAAAGAAACCCACTGGACCTACTGTGAGTTGGACTTCAGACAAAACTTCATTAACTGCTGGAACTCCATAAGCCGCTACTTTAACTGGAGGGCCACAGTGATTTTTGGGAACTCTGAGGATCATTGTTAATTCAGAACCAGTGTCCAATAGATCCTGGACTGTCTGATTGTTTCCTTTCCTCCAATTGTTTACTTATTCATTTTAAATGCCATAGGTCCTTCTGAAGAAGGACTGGGTAAAGGATAAGAGTAAAACTTTTAGATATTTTATCAAGATCCTTCCACACAGAAACCTAATGCTCCTTCATTCTAGGGGTCTTGGGTCTGCAAACTTGTTCAAGTCTGGAAGTTGATTCATGGCCTGAGATTCCCTTTTGCCATGATACTATATAATCTTTCTTTAATTTGTTTAAGAAAGTTTCTGCTTATATAGATCAAACAAAAAAATTCAGTAGGTTTCTTGTCTATTTCATGCCTGGAAACACAATGATTGATTACCCAGTACCAAAGGTGCTAACAAGTCATACCACCAAAATTTGCTTTGTTGTGCTGACTATTACAGATTAGGCCATTATGGACATTTCTTGGTCTATTTTGACTATTTCAATAATCAATATCATCTTGCTTTGGTTATTCAGTTCTGACACCTGGCCCCTGCTACCTCGGGGCCCAAGAAAACCCACTGCATCTAATTCATCTGGAGAGCAGAAGCATCCCCAACCCTAAGGTCTGGCACAAGAAAAGGGCAACAACAACGCTCGTCAAATGTGTTGGTGCCCTTCTAATGATTTTGTGTCTTATAGGATTAGTGAAGTGCATGTCTTCTGTGCTTTCCCATTGTGGAGGATTAGGTTTTAAGCAGATTACCCATTCTAGTCTTGTACATTCCCTGAGCATTAAATTCCCAACATCGACACAAAACTAAGGAATATCTGGCATCTCCAACTCCTTTTCAGTAGGCCATGTTGTGACAAATTTTTCAGTTAACCAATCAAACAAACTTTTGACAACATCTTTAATGGTGTGAATTTCCATATTAAACCTAGAATCTCCACTCATAGGGCTCAAATGAATAAACTCAGCTTGATCAAGTTTTATGTTCCTTCCACCATTATCCCACCTTATTCGCACATATATTCCTTAGATTTGTGCTTTAATGGATTAGCAAACTCACTCATTACAATCTAGTAGTGTAGTAGATTTACTCATGGAGTACACTTGTACAGCCCCTATAGGATCCTGCTTATCCTTAATTCTGGTTATAAGTTTAGAGGTAATTATTGGTGGGTACTGAGGTACAGCATTATTGTCTAGCCCGGAATTTCCTTCAGAGAAAGTCACTGTTGGTTTTGCAGACAACATAGGATTAATTTTGTCAGTCAAAGGTTAAAAAAAGGCAATATTTCAGTGATTGAAAGTGTGAGTATATCTGCTGATGGTAGAGTGCCTGCTTCCTTAGGTGAAATAAAGCCATGAGAATTTCATACTTCAGTGTTCTCAGCTTCATATATGTTTCTTCCTCACATCTCCATCCCAAGTTACAGAATTGTTTTCTTTACCAATTAATGTACTTAGTGCTAACATTAACTTATATTATATATATATATATATATATATATATATATATATATATATATACTCTCAGGTGGGGACTTGGATTTTTGCTGTAACTAAGCCAACCCTATAGTGAGGACTTTGGTTTGATTTTTCAGCAACTTGAGCTCTGTGGCTGCTGAAGAGAGAATTCTTTTCCAAGGCACACTTTGTTTATGCATATCTTGAGATGGTCAGTTTATCATTAAGTTCATTGTTGTCCTTCACAGTATTTGGAGATGTTAGAAGTTGATGAATTTTATCATGGAGCTCATTCCTATCCTTTTCTAATTTACCTAGAGATGCTAAGAACAATCAACCAGCACCATCATGTTACTGATTTCTCCACAGTCGGTCAAAAGGTTTTTATACAGAATCAACAAATCCATTGCCATCTACAATTGATGGATCAATTAAATGATTTTATTTCTTTACATTTGTAGAATAATTTGCACCACGGGGCCTTAGTGTTCTATGAGCTCCCACAAGAGGCTTCAATAACTGGAGAGACTTTGGCAACTGTAAATGTTGGCAAATTAGAAAGTCTTTTCCTGATACATAAAAGGTTCATCCTGATCTTCTGTAGCTCTACTTCGGGTACTAACATCTGAATTAGTCAGGCTTATCTAGAGTAACAGAGTGTATAGAATGAATCTATCTCTATATCTAAAGAGAGTAATCCAACAATGGCTGCCTATTAACATAAGGTTCCAGAATCCAGTAGTTGTTCAGTCCATGATGCTGACTGCCTTAGCTGGTGGTCTTCAGTATGTGCTAGAATTCCAAATAGGCCCTAATGCCAGTGAAGAGGTGGACATAATATCAAGACGAGAGCAAGCTGGCAAAGAGCAAAATGTGCCTTCTTTCATGTTCTTATATAGGCTTCCAGTAGAAGGCATGGCTCAAATTAAAGGCGGGTTTTCCCAGTTAAAAAGTTCTAGATTAAAGGTGTGTCTTCTTACCTCAAATGATTAGGAGTGAATCTTCCCACTTCAAATTAATTGAAAAGATGTGCCACCCCATTTGGGGTTTTTTAATGAATTCCAGATGTATTCAAGTTGACATGCAGTAATAGCCAAATTAGTGGCTTGCAACACAGTTTTTTTTTTTTAAATTGTGAAAACTATTCCTAGAGGAAAGAGGCTTCTGAATCAGCTCCAGCTTGATTCCTCTGAGTCCTGTATCCATAGTGCATAGTATTTTCAGT
>NC_034613.1:83172439-83178733 GCF_900095145.1 Mus pahari
GTGTCTCTAGCTGCATATGTAGCAGAAGATGGCCTAATTGGCCATCATTGGGAAGAGAGGCCCCTTGGTCTTGCAAACTCCATATGACCCAGCACAGGGAAATGCCAGGGCCAAGAAGTGGGCGTGGGTGGGTAGGGGAGCAGGGGCGGGGGGAGGGTGTAGTGAACTTTCGGGATAGCATTTGAAATGTAAATAAAGAAAATATCTAATAAAAAAAGATGTTTCTCAAGCCTTATACTGAGGTTTCTTCTTTCTTTTTCTTTTCTTTCTTTTTCTATTTCTTTTTTTTTTTTGATAGTCTAAGATTCATAGGGGAACATTTTGAACCCCATGTGGCATAACTTCATTTAAGCTACAGATATCTGTCTACAAAACACTTACATGTATTATATGTAATTGTGGTACATAGAAAATAATCATTACTGTGGCCTTTTAAACCATTTTTAATGCCATAATGCTCTTTACGTCTCCTCCTTTTATCTTTCTATAGAGTCACCCCTCTCCCATACACAATTAAAGCCACACTCCTACTTTTTTAATACTCATTTATATCCTGTTGTTCCCCTTTCTATAATTTCCAACTCATAATCCCCACCCTTTTTCATTTTCCAGTTGTTTGATATTTGCTGCAGGTTATATACTTATATTTCAAGATTTGTAGCCAGGAGTCATAGATGAGAGAGAACATGCAACATTTGTTTTTCTGGTTTTGGATTTCACTCAGTGTAATATTTTCCAATCCCATGTAATTTCCTGCAAAGTTAGTGAGTTCATTTATTCCAATTGAATTACACACACACACACAAAGACACACACACATACACACACACACATCTATCACATTTTCACTATTAATTCATAGTCGAAGGATATTCAGGTTGTTTCCATTTTTTAGAACTTTGGAATAGAGTAGCAACAAACATGGCTGAGCAAGTAAGTACCTGTGAATAGAGAATTATTTTTGGACATATGCTAAGAAGCACTATGGATGGATCATAAAGTAGATTTATTTTTAACTGTTTTGAGAATTCCTCACACTAATATCTAGAGTTAGGACATTAGTTTTCCAACTTATTGAGCAGGAATTTAGGTTCAACTTTCTCTACATCTTAACCAAAATTTGTTGTCAGTTCTTTTCTTGATCTTAAGCATTCTGACAGCAGTAAAATGAAATCACATGATTGTTTTAATTTGCACTTCACTAATTGCTCAAGGCAATGAATACTTTGTAAGATGTCTCTGTTCAGATCAGTAGCCTGACAGTGTTCCTCTCCTACTTTGTGCAATTCCTTTACACTTCATTATTTTTTAGCTCTATAGGAAGCTTTTAGTTTTATGAGATCCCACTTTTCAGTTGCTGGCCTTAGTTCGTGGACAAATGAAGGCAGACTTTTCAATCTCAAATTGCTACAGAGATATACTTCCTCTGGCAAGGCTGCACGACCTCACCCTTTCCAAACAGTGCAATAGAATGAGACCAACTGTTCAAGTGCCTAAAATTGTGAGTGATGGTTTTCATTCAAATCATCATACTGCCTCATGACAATACATGATATTTCAAGTGAGAAAAATTTAAAGTATGAAGAGATTCTGTAGGATCATTATAATAGGTTTTTACACTTGCTGGTCAACTAAAACTTAAGTGTGTGTAAATGGTCAACTGTTCAACGTCAAAGATGGATAAGGTAGAAACAGGAATCTAGTTCATATGCTGATAACCCAGTGAATACTAAAGTCACTTTCCATGTAAAGAAACTTTTAAAAAATAAACAATAAAAAATCTATAGTTCCAAAAGTATTCTAAAAACTATAACTTCACAGGGCATATCTACCAGAATTCATTTTACTCTGGGACAAATAGATGGCACTGCATAACGTTCACATTTAAGTTATAAAAAAAATAGAGAAATCTATACTATATATTCAGATTGACAATGATAATAATTCAGATTAGATTTTATTTGAAGAAGTGTTATTAAAATTTTCCACAGGATATGCTGATTTGGGGAAAAGGTTTTGTCTTTAAGTATTTTTAAAAGGTGATTAAGGCATTTACACCTTCCAGAGTTATATGGATCAGATTTGATAGATGGAGACCCCCTGAAGAACTAGATTCCAGAGAATCAAACAAAAAGGTTATCTTGATGATACTAAAATTTTGTTTTGAGATTTTTTTATATTACAGAATATACAGCCTTGGTGAATTTCATCATCAGACATACTGAACTAACCTGCCTAAACTTCTGATGTCTTTGTTTTTCTTCCGGATCCAGTCAGGACACAGACATCAGGGACTAATACAATCATTGGTGTGGCTTTCTTAAGGCCAGCCAACTCCCCCATTTTCCTACCCTTCCCCCTCTCTTCAAAAATATCTCAATGCCCTTATTCAGCTTGAAGTAGTTATGAAGAGTCGTCATCCCCTTTCCCTAAGCTTTGGGGCTAGGGATGATTATTATAGGTTGTCTTTGATACTAAAAATTTTGAAGTGCAGGGCTTGGACCGACTTCTACTGCGATTATAAACAGATCTGAGATGTTTAAGTCTGTGAGTTAAGGACCAAATAGAAAATTCATGGCTCTGAGTTTATTGCTAGGGCGTTTTCAGTTATTTGAATTAGAAATGGCAGAGAGTAGTTAACAGAGAATAGTCTAGATAACTTTACATAGATAGTAGGTTTTCAAAAATGTCAGAAGTCCACAGAATGTCTCGTTTCATGTTATTTATTCACTTGTTGTTGATACTAGTGTGCTCCTGACAGCTTTCCCTGTCTTGGATTCAAAGAAGAAACTGAGCATCTTTGAGTGACTCCAGTTGTGGCAAACCAGCCAGTAGGCAAGAATTGCCTCATTTCATCTACAGACATAGTACTGTCCAAAGGAAGGACACAATTACAGGTTAGGGAAGCTTGATTCTGCCGAGACAGAGTAGGCTAGTCCTTAATATTCCTGTTTCTCTAAGTCTGTCAAATGACCCTGGCCAGTAGGCTGAAGACTGATGTTCCAATGTATTGAAGTAAGGGACTGTCCAAATGATCAGTGGTCTCTATAAACTGGCTAAGTTTTGGAAGCTGTGTTANGCTTCCTATATATTTTCAGTTAATATCAGTCATTCTTGGATTTCTGATGGGGTTGAAAAACTACATAATCTCCTAGCCAACCCAGGCTTTTTACTTTGAGATGAACAGATTTGAGAGGATGGTTTTCAGATGGCATTCAATCTAAAGTCAAGACATATCCAGGTGCAGAAATATAGTCTTTTAAGTAAGGATAGATGACAGAGGTTCTATTTAATTAACAAAGATGATGGACTGGGTTTTAGCTCTCTTGTACTTTATAAATTACAAAATAATAATAGCTATTTTCAATTATATCTGAAATAAAATAGTCTTTTAATTGGACAGAAAGGGGGAAATGTTGTGGGTGGTCCTGGGACTAATTTTATTTGATGTTAATTCCATTCTCCTGTGGGAAACCAAGAGCAGTAGCAATAGAATGTGTGTTTTGGAGGTCACTTATGCTACTGCCCTTGGTTGCCCACTGAGGCAAGACATGCATTTTAGAAAGAATGTCCTGAGGCCCCTGAGCTGGAACGGATCTGTATGCCTCCTTCCTCTGGAATATCTTTTATAGTGCCAGAAGTTACCATCAAATCTTTCAAGGGAAGAAAGAAAACAAAAATCCTATCTATGCATGATGCCTTGTAAGCCACAAGACTAGCATGGCATAACAACCCAAAGGTCTGTTCTTTTGTTTCTCCACAAATCTTTTACTATATGAATATTTTCCACTTGTGGTTTATACATGTTTTAAGGCTAAATCCTCTAGCTTGGTGAAGACTATAAATGATATATTGCCAATGAATGCATTATATTGCCTTGGGTCATGTGACAGCTAAATTTAGTTGTTAACTTGATATACCTGTAGGAAAGGAATCTCTGTTGAGGAGTTGTATCCTTCAGATTTGCCTGTGGGCTTGTCTGCAAAGTTACTTTATTTATATATAATTGAACTAGGAGAATCCAGCTCTGTAAAAATAACTTTTATTTGCCAGATGTATTTGCCACCTCTAAGGCTTACTGCTAATGTCGGCCTATGCCTGGGAGCTTCTAGACTTTGTACAGTCGTTTCCAGGCCCAGAATGTTTTCAGCCCCTGATACTGGCTGCTGAAAAAGCTCACTCCCTCCTAGTTTGTTTTGAGCTTTGACTGACTGATTTAACTTAGCTATTCAGACTCAAACCCCTCTCCAAGCTGACTGATTCAGTCCCCCCCCCCACTTTCTTATGTTTTGCTCTACTTGGCCTCAAACTAACTCTGGCAAACTATTCTAATATTCTGGCTCATTCTCATTCTCTGGTTCATTCTGTCTCCACCTGTGCCTGACTTGTTCTTTTCTCCAACCCAGTAAAGCTGCCTCAGCTTTCTCTCTGCACTGCTCCTTCAAGTAGCTTCTGTTTCTTCTCATAAGATCTGAGCATAGCCTATTCTGTCAAATCTTTCTCTGATTCAACACTTTGTCTGCCACTCAATTAGAGATCACTTTCAAAGATGAGTGCTTCCTTCTACAAACTAACTTTACCTTCCTGTTTGGTATAAAAGGTTGGTACATCGAGGGTGTGGGGGTCTCTATTTCTGCTAATGGGATTAAAGGTGAATGAGTGCTAAGGGCTGAGCCACACAACCAGAACCAGTAAATAATACAATCTCTCACTTTACAGTGTGATATAATATCCTGCAACATATCCCATTGTTGCCATGGCATCCTAAAGAAGATGGATCTGAGCTATATAAGACATGTAGCTATGCAACCCAGGGGATTGATCAACTGGGCTCCATTCATTCATGGTCCGTGTTTCAGTTCTGGCTTCCATATTCCTGTCTGGAGCTCCTTACCCTGGCTTTTTATTATGATGTACTATAGGTTAGAAGCTGAAATAAACCAATTTATCTTCAATTTGCTTTTAATCATAGTGTTTAGCACAGCAACAGAAACAAAACTAGAGCAGAAATTGATACTATCAGAAGCGAGATACTGTTGTGTTGAACGTGACTAAATAGGATTTGGAGAAGGGTGTTGAAGCATTTGAAAATTAGGGCTAGAAGAGTCATTGAGTTCTCAGAGAGCTAGTCAGGTATAACTGAAAATGAGCTGTGATTAATATACAAGCATCACTGAGGTGAAATTTCTTGTCAAAATGTTTCCTCTGAGTTATAACATATAAGTTGTGGTCCAGAGATGGCCAAAATACATTTCAAATTGGAAGCAAATTTGCTGAACTTGACAATGTATATGAATCTTCTACAGTGTTCTTGCTTGAAACCATGAAGGGGTCATGAAGAACAATTGAGAATTGTAATGGGAAGAACTCAGGAGAGGCCATTGCTGAACTTCACCTTCCATCTGGCATCAAGGACAATTAAGGATAGTGGTTATTATAAATGAGGCTGCTATGAACATAGTGGAACATGTGTCCATATTACCTGTTGGAAGATCTTCTGCCCAGAAGAGGTATTGATGGGTCCTCCGGTAGTACTATGTCCAATTTTCTGAGGAACCGCCAGACTGATTTCCAGAGTGGTTGTACAAGCTTGGAATCCCAACAGCAATGGAGCAGTGTTCCTCTTTCTCCACAACCTCGCCAGCATCTGCTGTCACCTGAATCTTTAATCTTAGCCATTCTGACTGGTATGAGATGGAATCTCAGGGTTGTTTTGATTTGCATTTCCCTGTTGACTAAGGATGTTGACCATTTTTTCAGGTGTTTCTCAGCCATTTGTTATTCCTCAGTTAAGAATTCTTTGTTTAGCTCTGTACCCCATTTTTAATGGAGTTATTTGAATTTCTGGAGTCCAGCTTCTTGAGCTCTTTGTACATATTCGATATTAGTCCTCTATCGGATTTAGGATTAGTAAAAATGCTTCCCCAATCAGTTGGTGACATTTTGTCTTGTTGACAGTGTCTTTTGCCTTACAGAACCTTTGCAATTTTATGAGGTCCCATTTGTCAATTCTTGATTATACAGCACAAGTCATTGGTGTTCTGTTGAGAATTTTTTTTCCTGTGCCCATATCTTCGAGGCTTTTCCTCACTTTCTCCTCTATCTATTTCAGTGTCTCTGGTTTTATGTGGAGGTCGTTGATCCACTAGAAGCTGGAAAGAACCCAGATGTCCCTCAATAGAGGAATGGATACAGAAACTGTGGTACATTTACACAATGGAGTACTACTCAGGTATTCAAAACANTGAATTTATGAAATTCTTGGGCAAATGGATGTATCTGGAGGATATCATC
>NC_034613.1:83178940-83194022 GCF_900095145.1 Mus pahari
TTGGAATACAAATGACTGGCTGCTTGAATCTTAATCTTTAAAGGCATAAATAAAATCTCCTAGGTAGAGAAATGAGAACATCCATAGCCAAAAAACAAAAAAAAAAAAAAAAAAAAAAAGAAAGAAAGAAAGTAAGAAAAGAAAAAAGAAGAAAAAAGAATAGTGGTATATTTGCAACAGACCCATCTTTTGCTGCCAGTGACACAGAAGACCATGAGTTGTAGATGCTGGACTTTTGTGTCAGGAAGCATTCGTGAACCCCAGAAAGATCACCAAGTAGCCAATTCCAATGTAATGGCATTAGAATCTTTCTATTCAAGCTTGAGCTTGGGCCACACAGTGATCTCTGACACAGCAGAGCAGGAGGAGGTCCAAGCCCAGTTTCAGGCAAGCATTTATAGGGGCAAGAATGGGGTACCTAGCCTGGTACACATCTAATTGGAGGGATATTATGGCTTTTAACATAATTGGCTGGTTCTGGGAGCCAAACTATATACTTAACTTGTTTTTCTACTGATTGGTGGTTGTTCGGAAGTGAAGTGGCAGGAACAGGACTGTAACCGGGAGATATAGATTTGTTGGGGGGGAGGGGTAACCTGAAAATTGGTGCTAGAGCAGGTTTTGTTGGGGCATAACCTGGAAACTGGTGCTAGGTACCACTCTCTTAGTTAACTTGAGTTCAACCTTAAGTCAGGTTCTCTAAGATGGAGTCTGAACCCAAAAGATTTGTTCTCTCAAGACAATTAGCTACAAGATTTGAATGTTGGTTATTGGTTTTGCTTTCATCTTATTATAACTGTACCATGATTACTCTCTCTTGAAATAAGAGAGTATATAACTTGTTTTTGATTTTACTGAATTTCAGTTAAGAGACTTCCAACTTTTAAAGAGATCTTGGACTTTTCATTATTGAAAAAATTTAAAGGACGATGGACTTTCAAAAGTTTTAGTGTGTTTTATAGAGTGATATTAACGTGATCATTGAGATATGAAAAATGTAAAGTTACAGTTTAAGAGTGATTAATTTCTGTATTGTGTTGACAAGGGGTTAACTTAGGTTGGCTAATCTTGGCTGTCACTGTGACACACCTAGATAGAGGGAAAAACATTTGAGGATTTTTTTTCCATCTTGAGGAACTCAAGGCAAAACCTGAAGGCAGGTATTGAAGCAGAGGCAATGAAGGACTAGTGCTTACAAGCTTCCTTCCCTGACTTCCCAAACTACACACTTACATAGCTCAGGATCACCTGTTCCAGGATGCCACTGCCCACAGTGGAGTGGGAATTCCTAGATCAATTAGCAATCAAGAAAACATCCCATAGGCTTGCCTATGGAGTGTAACCCATCAGCCAAATAAACCCTTTCAACCTTAAGTTTCAAGGTTATGGTGGGTGCTTAATCAAAAGAAAAAAAAGAGATGAGAACAGGTTGTATGGACATAACAAAAGTATTGATTATTCCATTCCATTAACAGAGAATATATTTCAGTTTCTTTGTGTTCTCCTCACATTTCTTCATGTTTTCACTATAGAAATCACTCACATTCATGATTATAATTATTCCTGAGTTATAGTACGAATATATATAAATATATATATATATATATATATTATGTGATATAGTACTTCTCTATCATATATATTATGTATATATTATATATAGTAGTTATTATAAATGAAATTTCTTATTTCTGTTTTAGGTAATTTTTTATTATATAGTAACAATGCTTCTTATTTACATATTTTGAATTTCAATGTCATAAATCTAAATCCTTTTATTTAGCATATTCCTTATAGAAAATTACTAGCTGCTTTAAAATATTTTTATTATGTTTTAATTTACATAAAATTACATCATCTTCCCCCCCAATTTTCTCCTTCTAGCTCCTCCCAGCTAATTTCTTCAAATCCATATCCCTGCCACTCTCAAGTATCCTTATCATTCATATATTTGTATATATATATATATGAATGCCTATAAACACATAGCATACGTATATCACTACAACCTGCTGAATCTGTTTTTGTCGTCTTTGTGTATTTTAATCATAATACTAAAGTTACATTTGATTTAAAGACCACCATCATAACCCAGACATTTTTATTATTTAAAATTATCCCAATCTCAGGGCTAGAGAGATGGTGGAGCAGTCAAGAGCATTGGCTGTCCTGCAGAACATCCAGGTTGAATTCCCCATACAAACATGGCTGCTCATTGCTTTTCTGTAACTCCAGTTGCAGGGGAATTGATTCCCTCTTCTGATGTGCATCAAGCATGCAAACATGCCAATTCACAAATATACCTTTCAGTAAAACATTCATAAACACATCATATAAGTAAATCTTTATTTAAATAATTGTCTTAAATTTCTCATTTTATTAAATTATCTCCTCCCTATTTCATTTAATCTTTCATTTCCTTGTATTTTTTTAATTCTGCTAAGCTTCCTTAAAATACCTATTTCAAATTTCATCAACCAGTTCATTTATATTTCTTCTTTTAAAACGTTAAGAAAATATTATTTCTTTGTTTTTTATTTTGGCTTTTTTAATGTGTCACAGATGTTGAGGCCTTTCTCTCCTCCACTCCCAGCATAGCTATAGGCATTTTGTTCCAAGCACATCAGCTATTTCGTGTTGTTGCTGTAATATGCTTGATAGTCATTGACACAGAAAAATAATTAGACTCAGAGCAGGGTCATGGTGACCACATACCATGTTCTATTCTGTAAGTAATGAGGTTTGTTAATCTTAAGAAATTCCACAACTACAAACTTCACGGTGGACCTATCAAATTAAAGGTCAATGTGTACTGTTATATATAAAGTGGCTTCAGTCAGGGCCAACTACAGGGGAACACTTCCAGTATCTCTGTATGAGCTCATTGTGCCTTTTGTACTTTTAGCCTCTATAAGCTGGCTCTGAGTAATGTCCAGTGTGCAGCTTTCAGCTGTTTCCCTGGTCAGTCTTTACGCTTGCATTCAATAAACCATAGCCATCTGACTGAAATGGATGTTTGTATAATTTGTTGGGCCACACCCAAGCCCCAACAACCGATAGGTTCTCTGACCATGCCTATTTGAGATTATAAGTGTCTATTGTTTTATATGTGTACTTCTTTTTTGGGGTATGAAAGTTTTCTGTTATTTTTCTGTACACTTAGATTTTATCTTAGTCCCTTCTCCTAAAGAGTGATTTAATTAAATCTTCAATTTGATATGATAATCATAATCCAGAATTCTTAGAAGTAGTAATTATGCTTATATTGGTTTTTTTTTTTTTGTGGTGAAAAGGTGTATATTTAAAATTAGCCAGCTGGACTCAATTTAAATGGTTCCAATTTTGTTGGCAACATTGGCAATGAACAGTAGTGAGAATTATGTCGTTGTCCTCGATATTCTTCATGGCTGACTCAGTGGTCAAGGAGAATTTGATAATGAAGTGGAAACTTCTAGTTCTTTGGAAAGTTAGTTATATCAAATGATGTTTTCCTGAGGCAGACACAGGTGAAAGGATGTCTTGCTAAAGAAATTACATGAAAGACTGTTTTCCTGAGGTAGACACAGGTGAAAGAATATTTTGATATAGCAAACACAGAAAAGGACACTTGATGAAGGAGTATAAATATGACCCCACAGAGAGTGAAAGATGAGTACTGAGCTTTGGTTTGGTTTACTCCACCTTGCTATTCTTCACTAAAGAGTCACATGTATTGGTTCACCTTACATAGCATTGTTGAGCTCAACTTGTGATACACCGCCACTGAGAGAAGCTCACCCAAGATTTGCTTGAGAGGTTCCTGCGCCAGCTTGCTGATTCAGCAGCCTTGCCTCAGGCTGGTTGGCAAGCCTGGCAGTTTCTTCAGGATGATCAACAGCTGCCTGGTGTTTGTCTGCCTAGAGGACTGATCTGCAGCTGCTGAATCGATTCTTACTTGGTGTTTGCTATGAGACTAAACTGCTGCCAAAGAAGACTGAGCTCGCCTCCAAAATTGCTGAACAGGTCCACTTCCCCTATATCCTAATAATTTTTCTCTTCCACTACCTCTGCTGGGTGGCAGACTATAGGAGATGTTGAACTCTTATCAAAAGTAGGTTGTAAAAAAATTTATGCATGCAGATACTGTCATAGTGCTCAAGCTTGTTTCTCCTGGGCATGCTTTTTTGAGGGTATTTGGGCTACATTTTGAGACATCAGAAAGTGAGTATTTAGATATTCTTTTTGTAGCTTTGGACACCTTTCAGTACTGCCTTCTTGGCTTTAAAGACCTTCACTTTGGCTTCAGCTTTGGGATGAGCAGGACCTTCCTTCTTCACTTTCAGTATTAGAGTTTCAGTGTAGTACTTCTTTGGCCTTGTATTCCATCTTTCACATCATTTGTTCTTGGTGTAGTCAATTAGTGATGCTTTACATTGTGTATTTATTTGTGTCCTAATTTTTCTCTAAATTTCAATTTTTCTCTTGAACTCTTTATGTTATGATATTCCCATCCATATGTGATGTGGACATTCCCATCTATGTTGCTAACTTTCTTCTTAGGGTTCTGAATGAATTGCCTTTATTTGTCCACTTATTTGTTTTTAATCCCACTTGAAATAATTGGTAATTTTTACAAATAAAATTTTGTATACTTCATCTATCCTTTTACCCATTTAATGTCTTTATATTTATTTACTGAAGACTTGTGAGTTTTGGAGACATGTTTTCTCTTTCTGTTGTCTGATGAATCTATTTGTATGAATATTTCTGATGTTATTTCAATGTGTTCTTAGTGAAGAGTCTTCTACCCTCATTAACACACACACACACACACACACAGAGAGAGAGAGAGAGAGAGAGAGAGAGAGAGAGAGAGAGAGAGAGAGAGAGAAAACAACTGTAAACCCAATAAAAGTACAGGATATGTAAAAAGCTAAAAAATGATTGATGTAAACAATATATCACTATGATCACAAGAAAAAAAATGGCAAAACTCCAGTGATTTATTAAAGTTACTTTTGATAATCCTAGAAGTAATAGTTGAATGACATAAGGAAGGGATGATTAAAGGCAGAAAAGAAATCACAATCTAGCAGGGAATAATGCAGAGTAGAGAAAATTTGGATGCTCCAGAGGCAATAGGTATAAATCTGCATAATAAAGAAAAATTGCTTGATCAAAATTACATAAAAACAAAAAGTTACAATCTGTTTTTAAGTATAATGAAAGAAAAATCACTAAGATCAAATGGAAAGAAATTTGTAATCCTAAAACACTGTTGGAGAGGCATCTTTTTTTTTCCCTTTTTTCATTTTTTTTTTTTTTGCTTTTTTTTTTGCTTTATTCAAGACATGGTTTTTCTGTATTTCCCTGGCTGTCCTGGAACTCACTCTGTAGACCAGGCTGGCCTAGAACTTAGAACTAGAACTAGAACTTGGCCTGCCTCTGTCTCCCAAGTGCTGGGATTAAAGGTGTGTGCCACCACTGCCCAGCTTGGAACAGCATCTTTCAAAGGTTTTTTTGTTTTGTTTTTTTTGTTTTTTTTTTTTTTTGTTTTTTTTTTTTTTTTGTAATTTAGAAGTCTTCCAGATCGAGGAGGTAGCCGACAGATGAAAACGTTAGAGTAGTTGAGGATCATTTGCTCAATAATTTTGACACTTTAGGGGTTTCACCTTGTTGTATACTAAGCTCCACTTTAACAATTTTGAATTTTGCTGCCTGGGGGCAGGGCAAACGTTTCTCACTTGCTTAAGACATTCCTCAATTTTTTAAATTTTTTTCCCTCAATTTTTATACCTTGAAATAGGCATGATATTTCCAAATATTTTCTTAGTGTGGAAAAGACAGGTAGAACATTGGAAGATGTTTTTGGAGGACTTGTCTCAGCTCACTCTGGAATTGATCAGGATAAACATTGTGTGGAAAGGAGATGGCTGTGGATAATGCCCATTAGATCGGGGCTAATAAAATAATCTAATGAGTAATATACATTCATAGTGAATAATCTGTATTATTCAATGCTCTTGATGATCTTGGGCCCTGGGCCAAGAAGTTATTTAGTTCCTTGCTTAAAAAAAGGCAGAGGCACTAACTTCTGAATGTCCTATTGCCTGAGCTTCTTCATTCATCTAGATTTACTGTCCTCACATCTATATCTATCCTATGCCACCACTTCATACCTGAGAGCTCTGAAAAGCTAACTCTAGACTCCGTGACTTATGACTGTGTTTTGGTATTAAGTTATTAGGGGAACTGAATCTTAAATCAAGATGGTGCCTGGCCACTGTACTCAGTATGGAAGAAAACAAGAAACTAAGTTCAAAATTTGAGACAACTCTGGGCTTTTCCTGTGGAAAGGACTGCCAGTCTCCTTTCACCAGTGCTCTGTGGCTTACCCTTTAGATCATACTTTGATTTTCCCCTTTCCTGTCAGGGAGCCGTAAATCTAGAGTAATTTTGCACTTCTTTGGTTTCATGGTCATCTTCCCTATCAGGCCCATTCTCTCTATTTTTCATTTTGGGGAGTAGAGTTTACTTTTTCCAAGTCTTATTCTTCAGGTCACATGGAGGTAGCTTCTAATCCGTTATCTCTCCTCTAGATTCTTGTGTTGTTGTTGTTGTTTTTAAACCAAATCTGGGGACTATTGATGACTGTTATTTTCTTTTCTAAACCTCATATCTGCTCTCTTCATCTCCTTTCTCACACGGATGTCCACAATGCTCACATTATTCTACTTTGTGATGCCTCATTAGTTTTCTTATATGTTTCCTTATCTTCAATTTTGTTTTTTCTTCTATTTGACCCAGGTATTTTCAAATGCCTTTATGTATAAGTGTGATTATTATTCTGTACCAATACAAGTCTAAAAATTGCTTCTTTAAATTTTCAATTTTTATTGTATCTATTTTGTTCTAAAAGTATTTTTTGTAGTTCTGTGTTTACTTAAACAATAATTTTGTTCATTGTTGTTTTCTATGGTTTTCTTTATTCCTTGAACCTGCTTTCCTTCAGTGTTTAAGATGTGTTTAAGGTTATAAGGGTTTGGTATTTTACATTTCTCTCTCTCTCTCTCTCTCTCTCTCTCTCTCACACACACACACACACACACATACACACACACACAGAGTTTATGAATTTGAAAGAGAGCAAGGGTGTATGAAAGAGTTTGGAGAGAGGAAACTGAAAAAAGAAATGATGTAATTATATGAAAATATGAAAAAGAAATAATTTAAAAATCCATATGGGATCCAGTATTATTGTAGCTTCCCTTTTACAGTAGAGGATAATTAACACAGAGATCCAAAACTGGGAAATGTACAGAAGCACTCAGTTCTAAATGATGTTTATTTATCCAACTCCTCCCCTTAAGGATCATAGATGTATGTAGAGGAGGAAGCAGAAGGATTTTAAGAACTTGAGGGATATGAATGTCTCCCAAGGAAGCAGTATCTTCCAGAAAAAAACCCAAGATTGATACACACATATGCACTCACAAAAAACATGTAAGATTTGCACATGTTCAAGCCAAATGAACTTCAAACCTGAGGAGGGCTTCTGACATTAGGAATCATCATGTCAGAAGAAATTAGGAGCTCAGTGTCTATGTACATTCACAAGTTGTTCATTAAGATCGATTTTATCACCAGAAAAGAGAAACACAAGCAAAGTTATCCTAAGCTAAATGAAATAGAAAAGTTTTCAATTTAAATAAATGTTTTTCTTCTAAGACCAACATAGATTGTTATTGCTCATGCTTCTATGGCCTCCTTTCTATCTGCATTCACTTGCTCTTCTGGAGCTTCCCTCCATGGCAGATGCCCAAAGCCAGGCAGTTGTTTGGATTTCAGACAAAAAAACCGAAGACTTAGAGAAGGATCATTCCCAAGAAGAAAAAAATATATATTAATAAATTTTACATTAATGACTTTACATGAAATTTTAGACAACTAAAAGTCAGAGAGCTAAAATATAACTTGAAAAATAAGAGAAGCCAGTAAGATAAACTAGAATCAGAAAATTTCTGTTCTTTTCAAAGGCTGACCAGTGGAATATGAACCATTCAGAAAATTGAATTAGGTTTTCATGATGCTTTTAATATCTACTGTACATTAGTGTAAAGCCCATCTCTTCTATTCATCTCTTCTATTGGACTTATCGAATAATCTTGATGAATATCAAAAATTCAAAGACATTTTCCTTCATGGTGATGAATGCACCTGACCACTAAACACCGCTGAAACTCTATACAGATTCGCCTTTTTATTGCTATAGTTATGTATGAAGGAAGAAATAACATTAAGACATTTGGGAGTTTGACATTGTGTTTTTCACATCAGGCAAAGAGCAAAGGGTAAACTAGAATTCCAAGCCCTAAGGACTGCAAATTGAAAACTTTCAAGTATAGTACATTTGAACCGCAGGGTCTGTGTGATGCAAAAGAAGCCTGGGGACCAATTTCACACTACTTACATGGTGGAAGAATTTCAAGCTAGGAAATTATCACTGAAACACTTTCCCAAGCCAGTGAAAGTGGTTGGATTTTGACAGAGGCAATCTCTAACTATTTCAGCATGTTTTCCTTTTAATCTAGGGTTGTGAACTCTCACAGAAAGTAATCACCACTTCAGAAAAAGCTCACAGTAGAGAGTGTCAAGATGGAAAGGACCGATAGCAAAACTATAGAGCTTATATAGATGTATTCACATACCAAAAATTACAGACCCCAAAATTTTGTAAACTGTTTCAGATGGCTAAAGGAATTATGAAAAATAAATTATTGGCTAGTTTGGTGGCCCATGTTTCTAATCTCATTTGCCTGGGCAAAGGCAGGAAGTTCACATGTTTTATGTTCACATGGGTTGCATAATGAGTTCTATGCCAGTCTTTTCTCCATAGACAGTTTCTGTGCTAAACAAACAACAAAAATGGATTTAAAGCAATAATATGTTATTATGGAAACAGTTATGTTTGAAATGCAACTATGAAGTGTAAGCTGGAATGTGGTTGATAAAGGGGTTCTATATTTATATCTCCCCTATAAAATAACAGCCCCCCAAATGCATAAGCAGCAACTATTAGCCTAGACTATTTAATAGAAACTGTTTGAGTATATTGAGACTAAAATAGACCTGTAGAATATTAAGACAAAAATCTTATTATTAAGAAGGGTACAATGCACAATGCATTGACTACCCATGGCAAAGAAACAGTAAATAGTAGGTTTCTATCAACTGTCATTAATATATGGGATTTTGAACGTTTTTTTCTACCGAAGAATCCTGCACTGCTCTGGACCAAATATGGAAGTTGACAGGTAGTAAGGATCATTGAATTTATTTTTGGGAAAAAATACAATACACCTTATGTAATTTTCTACCCAATTTATTGCATAGAATGCAATTATACAATCCATTCAAAGTCTCTACAACAGTGGTTCACAACATTACTCTGACACTTTAATATGTCCCTCAAGTTGTGGTAACCACCAAACATAAAATTATTTTCATTGCTAATTCATAACTATTTTTCTATTGTAATGAATCATAATATAAATATCTATATTTTCCAATTAACTTAGGTAACACCTGTAAAAGGATCATTTAACTCCACAAAGGGGTTGTGACAGTTTGAGAATCAATGCTGTAGAAGCTGATAGTTATTGGATTCCATACTTGTGTCAAACCCACCTACAATCATCAGAATGGCCCTTTTCTTATTGCTGTACATATTTCCCTATCCCCTCCCTCCCAGGTCAATCAGAATGATTGTGACCCCATGGAAGCATAATGCAGTCCATCTTCATGACTGTGTACAATATATCACACCATATATGACATCCCTCAGCAATCCATCCATGAAAGGCCATTATACATTGAGTATTGTTTTGTCATAGGAGCCAGTCATGGTATAGTAAATCTTTCAAGCCTTGCAAAAGTAGTTCTAGTATCTGTCTACTTTCACATTCAAATGATTGACATGGTTGTGTATTTTGAAAGGTCCAAACACAAGGTAGACCACAGTTAATAATGGGTGATCAGACATTATTGGCCGGAATGGCATGTCATGGCTATCCAGATTGTTGGTGTGATTTAGCCTTATTACAACTCTTACTTTTAGCCACACTTCCAGTCCTTACTAGTGAAGTCTTGCAGGCACTGATAGTCAGTGATAAACGCTTTGGTCCCCTGTCCAAAACTGGACATACCCAGAATCATTATCAAATTTTCCTAACATCACATGTGAGTAAAATAATTGGAAAAGATCTTTGAAGCTATGACCACAGAGAAACATGCTAGTATCAAAGACATTTAGTATAGCACAAAAATATATAAAGATTGCACTACTGAGGCAACTTAAGAGTCAATGTAGTCCATTCTATAGATACCTTAGGCCAAATATTCAGAAGAAAATATTTCAGTTGAATGACACTATACAAAATAGAGAATTATATGCCAGTCTTTTCTACACAGACAGTTTCTGTGCTAAACAACAAAAATGGATTTAAAGAAATAAAATATGTTATTATGGAAACAGTTGTTTTTGAAATGCAACCATGAAGTGTAAGCTGGAATGGCAGCTTATAAGATGCACAATGTAGTGATCCAAAAACATTTGTTAAATATTAGGTTCCCACAAAGGAACACCATCATTCTCTGTTGACATGTGCCTCCCAAAGAAATAAATTTCCCATAAAAATGGAAAATAGTGATTTGAAGAAAACTCAGTGAGATGGAACATAGTGTAGATAGATCAACAAAACTGGAAAAAGAATCTTGTAATCTGAGTTAAAATATGAGGGATATAGAAATTATTAAAAGAAATATTGTGGGTTGAAAGTTTTAGTAAACTAAAAAATACATAGAATCTTCAGTAATATGCTAGAAGGACAATGGGTTTCTGATTTGAATATAGATGTTTTAAAATAGGTAAGACAGGTGAAAAGACCTAGCAAACATATGAAGAACCATTCAGTTAACAATTTCATTATAGCTGTTCTGAAAGAAGATGAGTAGAGAGAAAGACATATAGTCCATATTTTATAGGAGTCAACCCTATTTATTTAATTCATATCCTTTAGTTTTTTTTCTAATTTTACAACAAATTATTCTGCTGAAAACTTTTTTCTTTCTTTGTATTAGATATTTTCTTTATTTACATTTCAAATGCTATCCCCTTTCCTAGTATCCCCTCTGAAAACCCCTATTCCATGCCCTTCCCCCTGCTCTCCAAGTCTCCCACTCCCCCACTTCCTGGCCCTGGCATTCCCCTATATTGGGGCATAGAACCTTTACTGGAACAAGGGCTTCTCTTGATGACCAACTAGGCTATCCTCTGGTACATATGAAGCTAGAGCCATGAGTCCCACAGGGTTGGATTCATGGAAAGATATTGTGTGAACTTGGTTTTGTCATGGAATTCCTTGGTTTCTCCATTTATGGTAATTGAGAGTTTTATTGGGTATAGTAGCCTGGACTGGCATTTGTGTTCTTTTAGGGTCTGTGTGACATCTCTCCGTGATCTTCTTCCTTTCATAGTCTCTGGTTAGCAGTCTGAAATAATTCTAGTAGGTTTGCCTTTACATATTACTTGACCTTTTTTCCCCTACTATTTTTAATATTCTTTCTTTGTTTAGTGCATTTGGTGTTTTGATTATTATATGATAGGACGATTTCTTTTCTGGTCCAGTATATTTGGAGTTCTGTAGGCTTCTTGTATGTTCATGGGCTTTTTTTTTCTTTAGGTTAGTGAAGTTTTCTTCTATAAGTTTGTTAAAGATATTTACTGGCTCTTTAATTTTAAAGTCTTCATTCTCATCTATACCTATTATCCTTCCACTTTGGCCTTCTCATTGTGCCCTGGATTTCCTGGATATTTTTGGGTTAGGATCTTTTTGCATTTGCATTTTCTTTGATTGTTGTGTCAATGTTTTGTGTGGAATCTTTTGCCCCTGAGATTCTCTCTCCCATCTCTTATATTCTGTTGGTGATGCTTGCATCTATGACTCCTGACTTTTTTCCTAGGTTTTCTACCTCCAGATTTGTCTCCCTTTTTGATTCCTTTATTGTTTCTACTTCCATTTTTAGATCCTGAATGGCTTTGTTCAATTCCTTCTCCTGTTTGGTTGTGTTTTCCTGTAATTCTTTAAGGAATTTTTGTGTTTCCTTTTATGTGCTTCTACCTGTTTACCTGTGTTCTCCTGCAACTCTTTAAGGGATTTTTGTGTTTCCTCTTTAAGGGCTTCCATCTGTTTAGCTGTGTTCTCCTGTATTTCTTTAAAGGAGTTATTAATGTCCTTAAAATCCTCTACCAGCATCATGAGGTATGATTTTAAATCTGAATCTTGCTTTTCCGGTGTGTTAGCATATCTAGCACTTGCTGTGGTGGGAGTACTGAGTTCTGATGAAGCCAAGTAGCCTTGGTTTTTATTGGTAAGATTCTTATGTTTGCCATTGGCCATCTAGTAATCTCTCGTGTTAGATCTTCTTGCTTTCTCTGGCTGGAGTTTGTTCCTCTTGTGAGTCTGTAATCCATTGTCAGCACTACTGGAGGACCAGCCCTCTCCTGGCAAGACCAGAGCAGAGAGGGCTGCAGAACAGTGCCAGCTCCTTGGTGCAGATGTAGGCCTGTAAGGCCTTGTCCCAGCTGCTCTGCTGCGTTTTGTGGCCTGTGAGCGACTGAGTGGATCTGCCCTAGAGAGTCACCTGAGAGAAAATGGATATTTCCCCTGAGCCCCAGTGTCAGAGCACTCCCTGGAGGCAAGCTCTCTCCTGGCAGAGAAGGTACACAGAGGACTGGGGATCAGCCCCACCTCCTGGGTGCAGATATAGGCCTGTAGGACCCTGTCCCAGCTGCTCTGCAGTGCCCACACAGTCCATTTAAAATTAACAAGAAAGAGAAAAAGCAAGAGACTTTCCATATCTTTGAAGATATTCAAAGATTTATATCTAGGATGCCCGAAGTGTTCCAATTTTATTTATCAAAATTATTTTCCTTCAACATACATAATTTGATTGCCAAAAGTTCAAGAAAAACGGCAAGAGAACAACAGTGTCACATACAAAAGTCCCTAATTAGAAAACAATTTTCTAGCATAAATATCATAATCAAGAAAGAAAATGACAAGAAAATAAAACATTGCCTACTAATTGCCAGAAAGATATAACCTCAGAAATGGAGAATAGATAAAGATGTTTTCTTTGAGAAGGATTGTCATCAGGATTTTAATACCACTACATTAATCTTACAAACTCATTGTAAAGGATGTCACATCTTGAATAAAAATGATTAAATCTGCTACCATTTAAACATGTGAAGGTATAAAATCTGCTAATATATCCAATATGCAAAAGAAGAACAGAATGAAAACCCATACACATATGGACATTTGATTTTTGACAAGCCAAAAACATACAATGGAAAAAAGAAAACATCTTCAACAAATGGTGCTGGTCTAGATAGATATGTGCATGAAGAAGAATGCAAAGAGACCCGTATTTATAACCCTGCAGAAAACTCAAGTCCAACTATATCAAAAAACCTCAACTTAAAACTGGATACTATAAATAAGATAGAAGAAAAATCGGAGAATAGCCTTTAATGCATTTGCATAGGAGACAAGTTCCTGAACAGAACACCAACAACTCAGGCACTAAGATCAACAATTGATAAATGTAACCTCCTGAAACTGAAATGCTTCTGTAAGGCAAAGGACAATGTCATAGGACAAGTCAGCAGCCCACAGATTTGGAAAGGATTTTCACCAACCCTCCATCTGACAGAGGCCTAAAATCCAATTTTACAAAGAACTCAAGAAGTTAGAAACCAACAACCCAAATATCCCAATTAAAAATGGGGTAGAGAGCTAAACAGAGAATTGTCAACAGAGCAATCTTTAATGGCTGAGAAGTCCTTAAAGAAATGTTCAACACCCTTAGTCATCAGGGAAATGTAAATCAAAAGGACTCTGAGATGTTATGTTACATCTGTCTGAATGCCAAGATCAAAAACTCAAATGATAACACATGCTGGCAAGGATGTGGAACAAGGGGGACACTCTTCCATTGCTGGTTGGAGTGCAAACTTGTACAACCACTTTGGGAATCAATTTGATCGTTTCTCAAAAAATTGGGAATAGTTCAACTTCTAGTCCACTTTTGCCATTACTGAGCACATACCCAAAAGATGTTCTACCATACCACAGAAATACTTTGCTCAACTATGTTCATAACCGCTTTATTCATAATATCCAAAAATTGGAAACAACCTAGAAGTCCCTCAATTGAAAAATGGATAAAGAAAATGCAGCACAATTACATAATGGAATTTCACTCAGCTATTAAAAGCAATGACATCATGAAATTTTCAGGAAAATAGATGGAACCAGAAAAGATGATCCCAAGTGACATAACGCAGAAACACAAACATGGTGTATACTCATAAGTGGATATTAGCCTTAAAGTACTGGATAACCATACTACAATTCACTAACTCAAAGAAGATAAGTAATAAGGAGGGCCCAAGGAAGGGAAATAGAATAGACATCATGGGTGGATGGTGAGATGGAACTGGGGGTAAAGGGAGTGAAGGGCAGCAGGAGGGATCTAATGGTAGGAGGATGGAGGGAGAGAATGCTGGAAGAACTGGAATGGGTACGGGGTATCTATGTGAGGATTTAGAAACCTAGGGCAATGGAAACTTCCAGGAATATATAAGACTCCTAGCAATGGGGGATATGGAACGATTTCCAGTAAGTAGAAAAGACTTCCAATGGAGTGACTGGGCACCAACCAAAACATCTACAAGAGGTGTGGGGTTAAAGGTTGAGGAGAAAAGCAGGGCATTGGTGGCGCACATCTTTTTTTTAATTTTTTTCTCTTTCTCCTCCTCCTTATTCTTTTTTTAAAAAATTTTTTATTATTATTTTCTTTATTTATATTTCAAATACTATCCCGAAAGTTCCCTATACCCCCCCTCCCCTGCTCCCCTACCCACCCACTCCCACTACTTGGCCCAGGCATTCCCTTGTGCTGGGTCATATAAAGTTTGCAAGACCAAGGGGCCTCTCTTCCCAGTGATGGCCGATTAGGCCATTTTCTGCTACAT
>NC_034613.1:83194422-83202487 GCF_900095145.1 Mus pahari
AGTTTCTGGGCTAATATCTGCTTATCAGTGAGTGCATATCTAGTGACTTCTTTTGTGATTGGGTTACCTCACTAAGGATGATATCCTCCAGATACCTCCATTTGCCCAAGGTGGCACACACCTTTAATCCCAGCACTTGGGAGGCAGACGCAGGCAGATTTCTGAGTTCTAGGCCAGCCTGGTCTACAGAGTGAGTTCCATGACAGCCAGGGCTACACAGAGAAACCCTGTCTCAAAAAACCAAAAACCAAAAACCAAAAACCAACCAACCAAACAAACAAACAAAAAAAAGAACTGAGGAGAAATTGATTGAGGGAAAGGCTGACAAATGACTGGTCCAGCTTGAGATCTATGCCATGAGAGAGCCACTCAGATACTATTAATGATGTTCTGCTGTACTTTCAGGTGGCTGAGCAGCAGACCTGTCATCTGAGAGGCTTCATTCAGCAACGGATATAAACGGATGCAGCAACTCATACCCAAACAGTAGGCAGAACTCAGGGGGATCCTGTGCAAGAGAGTGGGCAAAGAATTGAATGAGCCAGAAAGATTATTTATGTGCCTTCAATCTGGATTTATTTTTTCTTTTTCCTCTGTTCCCGCTATTCATACATTTGATCTTTTCACAAATTGTCTCATTTGTTGAGCTTGGATTTTGTGTATTTATTGTTTTCCTTGACCATATTTTTTTCTATTTCTTCCAACTCGTCTTCAATAACAGATTTTTTTTCATCTCTTCTATTTTGTTGATGTGGATTGCTTTTGAGCTTTCCTTTTAAGTTCTAAATTTCTCATTTCCAGATTTTCTTCATTATGTTTTTTTATTGATTCCATTTCCATTTCATATCCTGATCTGTTTTGTTTATTTCATTCCACTGTTTATGTTTGTTTTCATATATTTCTTTAATGGATTTACTTGTATCCTCTCTAAGAACCTCTATATTATATTCAAAAGGGCTATTTTGAAGTCCCAGTCTTGTGCTTTATCTTTGTTGAATTTCACAGTGCCTACTATGAGAGGTGCTGGTCTCTCGTGGATATATATCGCTCCGATTGTTATTGATTGTGTTTTATGCTGTCATCTAGGTGTCTGGGTTTGAGATGAATTTAAATTTAGGATCCGATCACTAGTATTTTCTTTGTTTGAGTGGTGTTTCATTCTGCTGTTGTTTCTGTTTCTTAGGAGAGTGTAGTGGCTATGTGTTACCTGGTATGAAATGTTTCCGAGATCCTGTCAAGTGTGACTACTGGTGGTTCCTGGCAGAATATGTTTGTGTTTATTGGGAGCTAACATTTATGAACAGGCATTAGCTTGAAAAAGTGGATGCTGGAGGGGTTTCCACAGCAGGGAGGAAAAGAGAGTGTGCAACCAGAATCTGTTTAGTTCCCTGAGAATGGAGGCAAAAGAGAGGAGAGGCCTTAATTGGTATTCTCCTACAGAGCTGGGGATGACACTTGAGGGATTGGAGTTGGAGGGGATGAGGGAGAGTCTGGACTGCCTACTTTCTTCCCTGGGCAGCTGAAGCTCTCAACATTTATTTGGCACTTAATTAGAAACAAAACGGACATTATCAGTGCTGTGTTTGCAATACACCTTTTTTTTTTTTTTTTTTAATGAGTGTAAGCTTAAATGGGAAAAATATTTACATTTTTGCAGCTACTTGCCCTTTGGTTCTACTGTCCAGTGGCTGGGAGTGCGGTGAAAAGGGAGTCATTCTGTGTATATGCCTGTGCATACTTACTGGACTAAGTCGACCTGATAGGGCCTTGTGGAATTAAATCAGGCCAGACTGGAAGGGCCAAAACACAACTGAGGCTATGACTGTTTTATTAAGAGCAATCAGAATTATTTGTAAATTTATCAGAAACAAAATATAATGGCAATTGCCAGAATCAATGCAGTTTAGTTATTAGAATACAATAATGTTTGCAAGTTATACAGGGCATACAACATTAATGTTTAAGTTCAACTGTCTCATCAAATTTCATACTTCCTTGACTATTAAGGAAGCATACAGAGAAATAAAGAGTGGACTAAATGCTTCATGGCCTAAGGGAGTGTACCTGTCTTTCAGTAACTGGAAGGCACATTGTACCCCAGGAGCCATGGACTCTAACATTAATAACATATGATGCCTCTCAAGGCAGCTAGACCAAGCTAATACCACAGAACCTTGCAATTCTGGAGTCTGTTCTTTATAACGTCATGAGTATTTTTGTTTTTATATCTTTTTTTATTATAGCTATTCTGAGATAAGCTTATCTTTACTTTAGGTGTTGATTTTTATTTTCTTTACAATTTCAGGCTGAGTTGGCAGTTTAAGTGGCATTTGATGGAAATGATCCAGCAGCTACAGAAGCATGGATGTCCCTACAGTGTGAAGAGTTCAAAATTTTGAATATCATTGAAAAAACTTTCAAGAGTATAAAGTGATCAGTAACAAAGCAAAAGCCTGAGTACATAGGGCTGTTCTAGAATTAAAAAGTGAGCCCAATAAGGAAAATGGTCCTGGGCTTATACCAATGACCAACATCTACTCTCCCCAGTGAGAGCCAGGATCAAACTAGATTATATGTATGTGTGCAAGGGTAGAAGAATTTCTTCCCTTGAAAGTCTATGACCAAGATTGGGAAACCATATGAGCAATGTTTTCTTTCTCTCTTTTTTTATTAGATACTTTCTTTATTTACATTTCAAATGCTATCCTGAAAGTCTCCTATACCCTCCCCCTGCCCTGCTCTCCTACCCACACACTCCCACTTCTTGGCCCTGGCTTTCCCCGGTCCTGGGGCATATAAAGTTTGCAAGACCTAGGGGCCTCTCTTCCCAATGAGAGCTGACTAGGCCATCTTCTGCTATGCATACAGCTAGAGACACGAGCTCTGGGGGTACTGGTTAGTTCATATTGTTGTTTCACCTATAGGGTTGCAGACCCCTTCAGCTCCTTGGGTACTTTCTCTAGCTCTTCCATTGGGGGCCCTGTGTTCCATCCAATAGATGACTGTGAGCATCCACTTCTGTATTTGCCAGACACTGGCATAGCCTCACAGGAGACAGCTATATCAGGGTCCCTTCAGCAAAATCTTGCTGGCGTATGCAATAGTGTCTGGGTTTGGTGGCTGATTATGGGATGGACCCCCAGGTGCGCCGTCTCTGGATGGTCCATCCTTTCAACTTAGCAATGTTTCTAAGTAGGAGTTAGGAGCAAGTTTTATTCATCTTCTTAAAATTGTTTGGGAACATGTAAGATTTCATTTGTTTAGTTTTCTTTTAACTTTTACAGTGCTGGGCGATATGATCAACAGTGATCAAGACAAACATTGTCATGGCACAAATAGAGCCAATAAAAATAAAATAATGTGCTGGCACACATTATTGAAATAATGGTGGTGCACGCCTTTAATCCCAGCACTCGGGAGGCAGAGGCAGGCAGATTTCTGAGTTCGAGGTCAGCCTGGTCTACAGAGTGAGTTCCAGGATAGCCAGGGTTACACATAGAAACCCTGTCTTGAAAAAACCAAAAGAAAAAAAAAAAAGAAATAATGCAATAAATGGAAGCACAATAAGAATAAAGATTAAATCTACTCAATCCAAAATTAAAGAGACAGGGGGAAAAAAAAACCTTCTCAATAAAAGTGTATGCTTGTGGGTGGTGAGCAGACAATTCTTGGCAGGAAATGTTTTGTGGATTATACTAGCCAATGTTCTCTGGGGCAAACAGAACCAGGGAGGTGTCTATGTATTTTCAAAAGGGATTCACTAAGTTGGCTTACATAATAGCAACAGGGTAGTTTAACAATGTATTGTCTGTCGGCCTGCTTTTGTTTTCCCCTTAGTTCTTGTTATATCTACGCTACTCCATGAAAACTGTATCCTACTGTGAGAAAATGTCATCTCATCTCAATTCATCACTCTTGGGAACAGCCTTAGACTTACTCAGAGGCTTCTCTCTTGGTCAATTACACATGTCATCAAGTGGATATAAGCAGTCACATGGAATAAAAATCAGCATAATCTTCAAGTTAGAGTAGGAGTTTACATGTACATAATGATGATTGCTGTAACTTTTTGAGTGCTAATTGCATGATAGGTGTTATTTTAAGTGATTATAAGTGTTGCCTTGCTGAAGCTTCAAATAAGTCATATTGGTAGGTTTTATTGTTTATCAATTCATTCTCTCTAATGAATAATCTTAGGCACGATGAGGAATTAACTAGCTTGCCCAAGGTCACATGGTTGGTAAGTAGTGCACTCTTGAACTTTTAATGTCAGCAATATTATTTAAGATTTTTTGATATGTGATGACTATATTATATAACTTTCAGAAAAGTACAAGCCATTGCATAGAAGACAGAAATATGCAGTCTATGGAGCTAGATTAAAATCTTAAAATACATTTGATAGATCAGTATGCTATTTTTTCAATTTTTTATTAGATAATTCCTTCATTTACATTTCAAATGCTATCCCAAAAGTCCGTTTCCTCTACAAAACTCTGCTTGTGGACGTTGTACATCGTGGTGCGCACTAGGCTCCGCACCACGATGTACAACGTCCACAAGCAGTGGTTTTCTTGTGTTTTCCAAATTGTATCTTGGGTATTCTAAATTTCTGGACTAATATCCTCTGCTTGTGGACGTTGTACATCGTGGTGCGCACTAGGCTCCGCACCACGATGTACAACGTCCACAAGCAGGGGTTGCAGCCCCCTTCAGCTCCTTGGGTACTTTCTCTAGCTCCTCCATTGGGGACCCTGTGTTCCATCCAATAGCTGACTGTGAGCATCCACTTCAGTGTTTGCCAGGCACTGGCATAGCCTCACAAGAGGCTGCTATATCAGGGTCCCTTCAGCAGAATCTTGCTGGCATGTGCAATAGTGTCTGGGTTTGGTGGCTGATGATGGGATGGATTCCTGGATTGGGTAGTCTCTGGATAGGCCATCCTTTCATCTTAGCTCTAAATTTTGTCTCTGTATCTATATCCTTTCATGGGTATTTTGTTCCCTATTCTAAGGAGAAATGAAGTATCCACGCGATGGTCTTCCTTCTTGGTTTTCTTGTGTTTTCCAAATTGTATCTTGGGTATTCTAAATTTCTGGACTAATATCCACTAATCAGTGAGTGCATATCTAGTAACTTCTTTTGTGATTGGGTTACCTCACTAATAACAGAGGCTGTGGACAATTAAGCAACACTTAGGTCTTACTTCAAAAGCCTGTACTGGACAAAACTGGACAATCTTAATGAAATGGATGGTTTTCTAGTCATATACCACTAAACAAAGTTAAATCAAGATCAGATAAACTATTTAAACAGTCATAAAACCACCTAGGGAAGTAGTAACAATCATTAAAATCCTCCCAATCCCCAAAAGCACAGAAGTAGATGGTTTTAGCAAAGAATTCTTCCAAACTTTCCAAGAAGAGCTAATACCATCATTTCTCAAACAATTCAACATAATAGAAACAGAAAGAACACTGTCAAACTCATTTTATGAGACCAGAGTCACCCTGATACCTAAACCATCCAAATGTTCAACAAAGAATTTCAGACAACTTTCTCTCATGAACATTGACACAAAAATACTGAATCAGACTTGTGCAAACTGAATCCAAAAACGACATCATCCACCATGATCATATAGGCTTTTCATCCCAGGGATGCAGGGATGGTTCATTATAGGAAAATCCATCTACTTAATCTATCTTATAAACAAACTGAAAAAAAATCACATGGCCATCTATTAGATGCTGAAAAAGCATTTGGCAAAATCCAACACTCCTTCATGTTAAAAATCTTAGAAAAATTGGGAATACAAGGGGTATGCCTAAGCATAATAAAAAGTAGTATACATCAAGCCTGTAGCAAACATCAAATTAAAGGGAGAGTAACTTGAAGCAATCTCACTAAAATCAGGGACAAGACAAGGCTGCCAACTCTCTCCCTATCTATTCAATAAAGTTCATGAAATTCTAGATAGAGAAATAAGACAGCAAAATGAGATTAAGTTCTTGAAATTCTAGCTAGAGCAATAAGACAACAAAATGAGATTAAGGGCATACAAATTGGAAGGAAAAAAATCAAAGTATAACTATGTGTAGATAATATGATATCATACATAAGTGACCCTGAAAATTCTACCAGAGAACTCTTACAGCTGATAAACACCTTCATCAAAGTGACTGGATACAAAACTAAACAAAACTAAACAAAACAAATAAAACAAAATAAAACAAAATTAGTAGCTCTCCTTTTTACAGAGGATAAACAGACCAAGAAAGAAATTAGGGAAACAATAACCTTTACAATAGGCTTAAATACTATAAAATGACTTGCTGTAACTCTAAGAAAGTGAAGGACCTGTATGACAATAACTTCAAGTCTCTGGCAGATGTACAGCCTGGTCTTCATGTGGGTCCCCCAACAACTGGAGTGGAGGATGACACTAAAGATATTGTCTACCCTGTTCCCTTAACTGGGCTGCCCTGTCTGGCTTTAGTAGGAGAGAATGCACCTAGTCCTGCAGTGACTGATGTGCCAGTGTAGGGTGATTCCCAGTGGGGCCTTGACCCATTCAGAGGAGAAGAAGATGGGGAAGGATTTGTGTGAGGGGGACAGTGAGAAGGGGGGACATTGGTTGGAATATAAAGCTAAATAAATAAATAAATAAGAAAAAGAATTAAATTTGGATAATTTCTTTTTAAATCTCATGATACTGAAATCACTATTCAGATTTTTGTCTGTGTTTCTGACGTTATATAGGCTTCACTATGATACCAGTGTTAGGTTGGAAATAAATAAAGTACTTGATAATAACATATTCAAATCTAAATGGAAGAAATGGTAGCAGAATAGTTAAAGGGGAAATTTCATGCTTTGGATTCTTTCAGATGTAACCAAATAAAACCATATACAGATAAAAAGCATCCTTATGAATATATCAAAATTAGGAAATGAGCTGGAAATACCTGTGTGGAGTGCAATACTCAATAACAATTACAATAAAAAGCTTAAAGGAATATTGTTATTCTGAAGGATTTCTCTCTCTCTCTCTTCTCCACTATGATAGCCAAAGACCAAGAAGAGGTAATTTCAATCAGTATATAATTTCTGTATGTGGAAAAATGAATCCAAGATTTCCTTTATTTTTTTAACAAGGTATTTAATCTATGTATGTGAGTACACTGTCCCTGTCTCCAGAGACACCAAAGGAGGGCATCGGATCCCATTACAGAGGGTTGTGAGCCACCATGTGGTTGCTGGGAATTGAACCCATGGCCTCCCAAAGAGCAGTCACTGTTCTTAATTACTGAGACATCTCTCCAGACCCTGCAAGACTTCCTTTCAAAGAGTGCTTTCTGCTTTTGCTCTGGTGAGCTGCCAGGGAGAGGGTGGCCTGCAGAAGTGGCATGGCTGCTGGGACAGACTCCATTTCTGGCTCCAGACATTCAGCACCTTTCCCGCCAGAGGACAGCTGGTCGGAGAGCAATCTTTGCTCCTGTGCATGACCAGGGAGAGGGTGGCCTGCAGAAGCAACAGAGCTTCTGGGAAAAATCCCGTTTCTGGCACTGGTCATCCTGCACCTTTCCTGCCCGAGGAGGGGTGTCCGCCTGGGAGGGTTCTCCAGACTGAGCCGGTGGGAGACCCATGTTTGCTCCGTGCACTGCCGGGGGAGAGGGCGGCCTGCAGAAGCAACACAGCTGCTGGGAATGACTTGGTGTCTGGCTCCAGTCAACCAGCCCCTTTCCTGCCCAAGGAGGGGTGTCTGCCCGGGTGGAGTCTCAGGGCCATCTTTGCTCCAGTTCGCCTAGGCTCCAGTTTGCACTGTCAAGCATGTGGACTGCAGGAGCTACACAGCTTTGGGACAGACAGAAACAACCTAACTTCTGGGACAGACCCTGTTTCAGACTCCAGAAATTTGGGCACCTTCCTCACCAGAGGAAAGGTGGCCACCTGTGAGGGCTCTGTCTGCCAGAGCAGGTGAGAGAGTCATATTGTGTCCAGGGTCCCTCAGTGGCTAGTCTGTGCAGGTGAGTGAATAAACTGCAGAGGCAACACATCTTCT
>NC_034613.1:83227172-83235194 GCF_900095145.1 Mus pahari
TCCACACTCTTGCCAGTGCAGACTGGAGCCCAGAAGCTGCGCCCCTTCTCCAGGCTGCCCTCTAACCGGCAGTGGACTGGAGCAAAGATAGTTCTCCTGTCTCAGGCCAGGAGACTGCTCCCAGGCAGACACCCCTCCTCAGGTGGGGGGAAAGGCGCCGGATACTGGATCAGGCCTCGGGCGGGTAAAGAGACTGGATGCCAGATCAAGCCTGGGGACTGGTCCCGGGTGAACACCCCTCCTCAGGCGGGGAAAGGTGCTGGGTGCGGGATCAGGCCTCTCCACCTCTCCTCCGGCGGGCGTGGAAAAATGCACATGTTAATTATTTTTATACTGGTAGTTTTCAAATGTTTTTTTGTTTTTTTTTTTTGCTTGTTGGTTTCATTTGTTTTGTTTTTACACATATATCTTATTAACTACAAGCTTTCCATTTCTTGTGTTATATCCTTCATGTTTTTTCCTAATTGCTCAATCTAAAACTTGTTTTTCAGTTCTTATCAGCTATCTTACTTAAATTATGAAGGGGATAATTTTGGAATGTGTCCATTTATATGGCTTTATAACAGGTTATTAGTCTTAGTTTTCATCCTCATACGACCTTCCCTCCACCTTTCACTACTATCATCCTACATGTTTAACCCACTTAGTTTTATTATTTCTTCATACTACCAGAATTCTACTCTTGTTCCATTAATTATCCTCCATTTTGGACCTTCACTAGTTCCTTACTTCTGTGGATACTCTGACTATAATATACTATAATACATATATCCAAAGATTCAAACTGGCATCCATATATGAAGTGGACCATGTAGTATTTTGATTATATTTACTTCCTCAACAAATCCTCCCAGATTAAGATCCTCTTCCTTGCCTTGCAAATTTGTGTTTTTTTTTAAAGCAGCAACAACAAAATGCATAAAGTACAATTTGTGCTGCTCGTATAATTTTGAGTGTGTGATCATCCACTGGGGTTCAGTTGACTTACCAGGGACCACACCTTTAAAGAACACAAATTATTCCTCTCATAGTAGCTACAAATTACCCATATCATCTTAAATAGGATTGGGATTTCATTTTTACTTTAATAGATCCTGACATTTGGTCTGGGTTGACCTTGTCCTGGTATTGTTCATAATGTCACAACTGCTATAAGTTCATATGTTCAACTTTCCTTCTTTATCTAGAAAACATTGCTTCATTGGCTCCTACCACCCACCCCATGCCTTACAATTTTTCTGTCCCTTCCTGTACACTATTCCCTAAAACTTGGGGAAAGCAGTATGGTATTGGTATCCTATTTAGAGATGAGTTGTATGCAATATCTTATTCTCTGATCAACAACACATTTTGGGACTCCATTTTATATAATGTTGGTTGTGTGTTTGCTGAATATTGCCCTTTTGATGTTGATATATGTCTTTTTTTTTAAAGTTTTCTTTCTTTTTTTCTTTTCTTTTTTGGGTTCTTTTGAGGCAAGGTTTCTCTGTGTAGCCCTGGCTGTCCTGGAACTCACTCTGTAGACCAGGCTGGCCTCGAACTCAGAAATCTGCCTGCCTCTGCTTCCCAAGTGCTGGGATTAAAGGTGTGTGCCACCACAAGGACTTTTATCAAGAGGTAATGTTGAATTTTGTCAAGGATCTTTTCTACTTCTAATATGATTGATCATGTGACATCTGTTCTTTGGTATGTTTTTATGGGGGTTATATTTATTAATTTATATATATTCAACCATTTCTATATCTCTGTAGTGTAGCTGACTAGATTGTGGTTAGGTTAGATTTTTTTTAATGTGCTCTGAAATGCTGCTTGAAATTATTTAATTGAGAATTTTCTTTTTTATGTGTTTACATATTCATGTGTATGTGGGTGAATGTTTACATGTGGGATCATATGCATGTGGAAGCCTGAGAAAAAACTTGGGTGTAGTGTCATATTCTGGAACACCATCCATCTCTTTTGATACAGAGTGAGTTTTTTGTTTGTTTGTTCTTGATGTTTTGTTTAGTTGCCTAGAACTCATAAATTAACACAGGCTGACTATTCATGTTGCTTCTAGGATTCTTAAGCCTCTTCCTCACCAGCAATAGGACTGTAAATAACTGCCTGACTTTTTACATGAGTTCTTGGGATTAAATAAGCCATTGTGCTTGCAAAGCAAATGATGTTCTGACTAAGCTAGCCTATTCATCTCTCAAAATATTTTTCTTCACAATAAAATTGTGTGTGTGAGTATCCTTTCCTTAACATATTTGTACAAAATAATGGATTTGATTATGCCACCTTTATATATTATGTATTTTGACCATATCCATTTCTCTATTACTCTCCTACACAATCATTCTTTTCTCATATTCCTTGTAGGAGGTACAGAGATCTTTTGTGCATAGGCAAGTGCTAAGGGAACCTGGAATGTTAAACAGATTTGTTCCTTGTAAGGTAGGACTACATAACCTACTATTCTCCCAGAAGACTTGGAATAGACATTGTTAATAGCCTGGTGACCTTTGCAAAATCTACATGGCGGAGACCACTTGAAACCTTATAATGAACTTGTCAATCCACAGATTCTATCTTTATGTAAGGTGTCACAAGTAGCCAACTTATAAGGCCCATCCTTCTGTAACATGTCACATGTACTTTACAAAGAATTTTGATATAAGTGTAGCTGATCCCTTATTTAGCTTGATTTCTGCTTTATTGTGCATATAGGATTGAATTAACTACCAATAGGAAAAATTTTCACCAAACTGTGCTCTGATTAAAATGCCTAAAATCAACTACTCAAGGGTTGGATTCCCAAAGTGTGAACCAGCACTGGCTCCTTAGCCATGCTACACCAAACTAACCTCTTGCCTTCCATGGATTGTTACTCTGCTGGCTGTGTCATATATATTTCCTTTCTGTTACAGTCCCTCTTTTATTTTGATATTCCTTACCAATCTTCATATTGCACATATAAGAGGAAAGATGTGTAAATCTAAATTATATATATGTATATATACATATATATCAAAATTAAATATAGAACTACAAAATAAAATATAAAACATCAAATAACCCAGTAAATAAATGAACAATAATAATTAAACAGGCATGTTCAAATGAAGAGAAAAATCTACAACTTTACCTAACAGTAAAATGTGAATTACATTTACAGTTTCCATTTCACCCTAATCAAAATGTATGCCATCAAACTAACAAAAATTTAAAAACAATGCCAAACATGTGGGAGAAGTTTATGCACTGTCATTGGGGTATAAATTTATGTGGCCAGTACATAAGTCAGTATATATGGTCCACAAAATATCTATAAATGTAACTATCACATGATCCAGCTGTACCAGCATACTACATATAAGAAATACTATACCCTAAAGAATCAGGGGCAGAGTAGAGTTACTTGTATGACATGCTTATTATGGTCTAATTTACAGCAGGTAAGAAGGAGTTAGTGAGTCTATCAGTGATTCTAAACCTGTGGGCCACATCCCCTTTGGGAGTTGTACAACAGATATTCTCCATATCAAATATTCTGCATTTCAAATATACTCACATTACTATTTATAACAGTGGCAAAATTCGTTATTAAATAGCAACAGAAAATTTTATGCTTGGGGAACATGGGGAACTGTATTAAACACAAGGTTTTAAACTACTGGTCTATGTGCTCCCCAATGGATGAGTAGATAAAATACTGTGGTATAAATGTAAATTCATATATGATTTTGTATAGAAGACTTGATATTTAGGAAAACTTTAAAAATATAATAAATCTGAATTACTTTGGGTAAGATAGATTGCAGAATGGGAAGCAATATCATCTTCTATGTTCCTATAAATTTAAAAGCAAACATCATCTCTGATTTAGAAAAAGAGGAACTGATTTAAATAGGCAAAGGAGAATTAATCATAGGTTTACAATAGAATAGATAAAAATCTAAAATTGTTTAATGTTATAGCTATAAACAAGAGAACAGATGCCAAGTTAGAGCCCTGAAAAAAGTGGTGGAGGGAGGGAGCAAATTTTTATCTCCTTATTCTGAGTCTGCCAAGCAAACAGAAAAGGAAAATTTCTAAAGCTAAATACAGGCAAATCAAAATATTACAACAAAATCTATAAGATGTATGAAGTAATCACTTAGAAAAGGGTAGAACAGATCCTAAAAGGAAACTCTGCTCTGGTGGCAACAGTAGAAAACTTATGTTGATCTTACAGATGTGAATAGAAAGACCACTGACCCAAATAATGGCCAAATTAATAAAAACGTTTTTTAAAAAATCATGTACATGGGCACTCTCCTCATAAAGGTGGGATTCAAGTGATCAGCATTAGACATGAGTAAGACAAGGGCTTAGGTGTGTTCCAAATGGGAGCTCTGGTATGTAAGTAGTCAGGATTACAGAAGAACATGATGGTCATAACAACCTGCAACAGAGACATGGTTGAAAGGTGGTCATAACACAGAAGGTAGTCATAACAAAGTGGTCATAACAACAGGTGGTCACAGTAATTTTTTTAAAAACAAAGGCATGATTTCTATTTCCTGGAACTGGCAGTATAAATCTGTTTTACTTAAGGTTACAATTAGGACCTAGCCCAAACCTTGAGAAACAGAGATTTAATCATAAACAAAAATGAAGCTAGAACTTTTTTTATTATAAGATGACTTTTAAGCCTAAGATGAAGGAAGGGTGGTTTATAACTTGTCACTAGTACATTTGCTAATACCAAAGAATTTTCAAATGTCTCCCAACTTCCAGAGCACAATGACACCAAATTACATAAACATCCCAGAGAGCTTGACCTGAAATAAAGATTATTAACTGAAAATATATTCAAGTGAAGATGCATTAGTGGAAAGGCTTAGACTGGGGATGATAAAACTACACAACTGCAAGAGGAAGCATGTGTTGAAACTCAAATTGGGTAGAAGCAACCATCCAACACCAACAGAAGACAATAGCTCACAAGTAGGAATTTTCTTCTGGAGACTGCTCTGAGCTGTGGGTTGGGAAAATCCCAAGGGTGAGCTGAACTCCCCTTAAGTCTAGAAAGAAATTCAACTAAATAGAGAAAACAAACAAACAAACAAACAAACAAACAGAAAAGCAGACCAGCAAATCTAGTTTGGACTACCCACAGATATTAAATACTGACAATTCCAGTTTAACCTGTCTGTACTCCAGATAGAAACAACAGCTTTCACTACAGGAGAGTAATCACATAACAATTCAGGGGTGATGTCTTCAATTTATCCCAACAAAAAAGAAATATTGATTAGGTGATATTTCAAGTTTTATATTAACTTTAATTTACTATTATTTTTTCATTAAATTTTGCTTTATTTTTTAACTATTTTGTTTCAGTTTTATTTTGTTTGATTAAATTTCATGGTTGTTTCATAATTTCTTCTATTTACTCCATTGTGTTCTTTCTGTTTTCTCTTTTTTCAAACTCATGTACTTTCTTACCTTACTCCACTTTTACTTTTATTTCTTCTTTAAAATTATATTTAGATAAAAATAACAAAAACTTATTTTTTAATTTATTATGTGTATACATATGGCCTATTTATTTAACTGGGTGCATATTGTGTTGGAACATTCACTTTTTTTTAATACTAAAGAATAAAAGTTTTTATTAAGCATTGTAAGTTGCATTCAATAGCCTCTGGATAAGCCACACCACAATCCATTAACAGTCGATCAGACCCAATAGCAGTTCACTATTCACAATCCATTACTTAGTGTGGAACTTATTTAAACTTACAGTAAGATCCTACTTAGCTTTTGCAGGCAAAGGCTGGGGTGTTACACCCCATTTCTGATCACTAATGTGATGAAGAGCATCAGAAGTATATGAAACATAAGAAGTGATTCTGATTCAAAGTACATTGTTTGGAAACAGTAACAAAACATCAAAATGATAGAAGTATGCCTGCTTCTGATGGGTAACGTCCTAATGGCAAACTTCTAGAGAACAAGCAATTTGTTTCCTGCTACAGAAAGGGAAGAGGTATTTTATTTTTTAAGATCATAGGGAACGTTTTTCTTTACAGGATTTCATATTTTGCTAACATGAATACGAAGGCATAAAACAGCAACAAAGAACAATAATGCACACAGCAGTGAGTACACCAGGGTAATGTAGATATTCCAAATAACTAGATAATTTTGAGGGTCCATTCTTACCAGTATGTACCCATTTGCAAAACAAAACACCAATAATTAATAGTCCTATAAAAAGATGTTATTTCTGTTTAGTCATTGACTGATCTTCCTCTAACCTGAAAATACTGTGATTATTGTCCTCTGGTACACAGACTCTTTAGACAGTACTTTAATGTTAGAGAACAAATACCCAGAGCTGTTTTTTTTTCAGTCCACCATGTGGGGCCAAGTGATCACACTCAGGACCTCAGGTTGGTGGCAAGTGTCATCAACTACTCAGCCATCTCACAGATCTTATCTCTATTTCATTATTCTATTGATATTTTCTGTCATAATTTTCTTTAGATTTAATATTTTAATCTTCTTTCTACATTGTCTTTCATTCATTCTTTTTCTTAATTTTCATGAGTGTAGTTGAAGTATCCAATTGCTTTTACAGAAGTTCAGTAACAGATTTGTTTTTAAAAATGGTTCCTATTCATGATCCTGACCCCATTTTTCTCTCCCTGTTCTCTCTTCCTCCCAGATTCCTCCCTCCTTCTAGCTCCTGTGTCTATTTTATTCCCATTCTATGTAGTATTAAAACATCCACACTTTGGTCTTCCTTCTTAAGCTCCATATGGTTTGTGGGTTATATAATGGGTATTTTGAGTTTTGGGGTGAATAGCCACTTATCAGTAAGTATATACCACGTGTGTTCTTTTGTGACTAGGTTACCTCACTCAAGATGATATTTTCTAGTTCCATCCATTTCCCTAAGAATTTCAGGAAGTCATTGTTTTTAATAGCTGAGTAGTATTCCACTGTGTAAATGTGCTACACTTTCTGTATCCATTCCTCTGAGGAGGGACATCTAGTTTGTTTCCAGCTTCTGGGTATTTTAAATATGAATGATTATATGGTCAATTTTGAAGACGGTACCATGAATCCTGCAACTTTCCCGCTAGAGGACAGGTGTCTGCCCGGGAGGGTTCTTAGTGCCTGAGCTGGTAAGAGAGCCATCTTTGCACCAGTGCATTGCCAGGAAGAGGGAGGACTGCAGAAGCGACACAGCTCTTGGGATAGACTCTGTTTCTGGCTCCAGATATCCAGCACCTTTCCGCCAAAGGAGAGGTGTCTGCCTAGAAGGGCTCTCACTGCCTGAGCTGGTAAGGGAGCCATCTTTGCTCCTGTTCCACTAGGCTCCAGTCTGCACTAGTGAGAGGGTGGATCACAGAAGCTACACAGCTTTGGGACAGACAGAAGCAACCTAGCTTCTGGGACAGACCTTGTTTCAGGCTCCAGACATTCCTCTGGTGAGGAAAGTGGCCACCTGTGAGGGCTCTGTTGGCCAGAGCAGGTGAGAGAGTCATATTGTGTCCAGGGTCCCTCTGTGTCTAGTCTGTGCAGGTGAGTGTGTAAACTGCAGAGGCAACACATCTTCTGGAACAGGCCCTNTTTTGGGCCTACATCTTCAGCCAGGAGGCAGATCTGAACACCAGGCTTCTGTGCACCTTCCCTGCTAGAGGAGAACTTGCCTACAGATAGTAATCTGACCACTGAGACTCAGGAGAGAGCTGGACTCCCAGGACTGCTGACAGAGGCTAACAGAATCACAGGAGGAACAAGATCCAGCCAGAGACAATTATAACAACTAACTCCAGAGATCACCAGATGGCGAAAGGCAAACAGAGGAAACTTACTAACAGAAACCAAAACCACTCACCATCATCAGAACCTAGCACTCCCAACTCAGTTACTCCTGAATACCCCAACACACCTGAAAAGCAAGAATCAGATTTAAAGGCATACCTCATGACGCTGGTAGAGGACTTTAAGAAGGGCATTAATAAAGAAATGCAGGAGAAC
>NC_034613.1:83240117-83248945 GCF_900095145.1 Mus pahari
ACAAAAGAAGTCACTAGATATGCACTCACTGATAAGCGGATATTAGCCCAGAAACTTAGAATACCCGAGATACATTTTGCAAAACACAAGAAAACCAAGAAGGAAGACCATCGTGTGGATACTTCATTCCTCCTTAGAATAAGAACAAAATACCCATGAAAGGATATAGATACAGAGACATTATTGGGAAGAGAGGCCCCTTGGTCTTGCAAACTTTATATGACCCAGCACAGGGCAATGCCATAGCCAAGAAATGGTTGTGGGTGGGTAGGGGAGCAGGGGCGGGTGAAGGGTTTAGGGGAAGGAAAAACTGTAATCAGAATATATTTTATGAAAAAACTATTTTCAATTAAAGAAAAAGAAGAAACAAAACAACTCTAAAATTCAAAGAAACGTTGCAAATAGGAAGAGACAAAATCAATTTAACTCCTAGGGCATATTCTTTCAAATAATGTAAGATGTATGAACAAAAATGTGCTGAAAGCCAGGAAAACAAGGCATCACATATTTCTAGCCCTGAAAGCAAATAGTTTGCCAAGATTAAAATATCTAGCAAATATTTTGTAAAATTTAAGAGAAATAAATACCTGCCAAGATAAGTAGTTTTATGAGTTACCTTCAGCTTATAAGAGAAAATAAAGTGATTCCACATACAAAAAAAGAATAGTTATCACACAAGTGTAGAAGACAGAAATCTCATAAAAGTAAAAAGACAATAAATAAGAAATAGTAAACAATAAGTCAAGTCCAACTCAATAAAACAGCAAACCCTGTGTGTGGATAAGAACAAATAGTACAAATATGTTAGCAAACAAGAACAATTAACATAACTGGAGGAGTCAGGAACTCTCTCAATAATAATCCTAGACATTAATGGTTTCAACTATCCTTGAAAAGATACAGACTACCTGATTAGATCAACATAAAAGTGCAACCCACTTCGTGCTCAAAAGAGGCATCTTAATTATTGAGTTCATTTTAATGCATTTCAAAGTAAAATCAAATTACATCACATTTCCCCCTTCCTAGCCCCTCCCTAGCACTCTCCCTTCAATTTTTTCCATGCTATCTCTTACTCTCAATTTGATAGCATATTTTCTGTTATTATTATTATTATTATTATTATTATTATTACATATACATATGTATATATATATATCTACTTATATACATGAAAATATAATCTGCTGCACACACATACACACACATGCATATATTATTTCAGGCTTTGACCACTTTGGAAAACCAATAAAGAGCTTGATTCTTGTGAAGGGCTAATTCTTTCTCTTCTAGAAGTCATTAGTTGCCTGTTGTTGTTTATCTAGTGATGGGACATGGTGAATACAATACCTTCCACCTTTTTATGTACATTGATTGTCCAATTATTCCAGACTTCTTTGTGGAGCTATTTCTAGAAGAGATTATTTCATAGCAGACATCTGGATATTTTGGCTCTTATAACCTTTCTACCCTGATTAGTAGACACATGAGCCCTGATGTTGTTGTATCCACTGGGACTGTGCATAATCTTTTGGTTTCTGCATTATGTTCAATTGTGATTTTCTGTGATTGTCTCCATTTGAACTTCTTTGATGAAGGGTGATAGCTATACTTATCTGTAAGTATTACGATAAGATTAGAATGTAGTCAGAAATTATGCTAGCCTGGCAAATGGAGATAGTGGACTGTTTTCTTTCTTTCTTTCTTTCTTTCTTTCTTTCTTTCTTTCTTTCTTTCTTTCTTTCTTTCTTTCTTTCTTTCTTTCTTTCTTTCTATCTATCTATCTATCTATCTATCTATCTATCTATCTATCTATCTATCTATCTATCTTCATTATTTTCTTTATTTACAGTTCAAATGCTATCCTGAAAGTTCCCTATACCCCCCACGCCCCTGCTCCCCTTCCCACCAACTCCCAATACTTGGTCCTGGCCTTCCCCTGTGCTGGGTCATATAAAGTTTGCAAGACCAAGGGGCCCCTCTTCCCAATGATGGCCGATTAGGCCATCTTCTGCTACATATGCAACTAGAGACAGGAGCTCAGGGGGTACTGGTTAGTTCATATTGTTGTTCCACCTACAGGGTTGCACCCCACTTCAGCTCTTGGGTACTTTCTCTCTAATGCTCATGACCCACTACCTCAAGGAAGTTGGTTTATTTCTGTAAGTAGGCATGATTTCCTTTCTGTTGAATGGGCCTTGAGTCCAATTAAGTGTTGGTTACCACCAACATGTGAGTGCTATATAGAATCTTGCCATGCAGGTCATTGTTGGGTTTCCCAGATGTTGCTTTCATCTCATGATAAAGTGCATAGTATTTTCTAGTACCTTGGAAACTAGACCACAGGAAGTAGGGTTTTATCTTAGATCCAGCTTAAAGCATCCAAATCTTGTATTATCATTAACTGTGATGTCCTCAGCAAAGAGACTTACCCTTTACCTCTGAGAGGCAACTAAGGACTAAATCAATACTTGATTTGTTTTGGAAATAACGTGGACTATCTTGATCAAAAGGCATGTCTTCTTAATTTTTTTTACAGTTTTTTTAGTTATTTGAGAACTACATATGATGTGTTTTGATTATATTAACCCTTCTTCCCCTCTCTCTTCCCTGATTCACTCTCATCCCAATTTGGTATCCATTTAAAAAAAAATTCAAGACCAATTAGTGCTACCCAAATATTTTCCTCTACTATTGGAAGAGCTTTATTCTTATATACCCTCTCCATGCTTGAATTCTGACTGGCATGAGCTTGCACACATCTTATGCAGGCTGCATTTTCAGAGTGTGAACCACTGTGTGTGTCCAGAAGAATCTCTTTCCTCGGAGTCACATATCACCCATGGAACTAATCCCTTTTCCATCCCTTCTACCCAAAATGATCCCTGAGATTTGGGAGTAGAAGATGAGATATAGGTATCTAATTTAGGAATGAGCATTCCATAGTCTTTTTATTCTGCACCTTATCTAGTTATGATTGTCTGTGTAAATTGCTGTCTGCTATAAACAGACACTTATGTAATGAGGGTTTACAGACACACCAATCTATAGGTATAACTTTTAAGTCATGAGGTGTGGATTTAATAATACACCCATTTAGTGGAATAATAGAAGTAGGCTCTCTACAAGGTCCTATGACCTGTCTAGCCACAGGTTTCTGATCTGACAATGGTGCCAAATATGGCTTCATCTTCTGGAATTGGCTTTAAGTCTGATTAGAAAGTGGTTACTCTCATGTCATCCATGCCATTATTGTATAGGTGGACTTCACTTACCAAGCAAGTTATTGTTTTAGTTCACATTCATAGCTGGGCAAGAGTAATTATTACTTTTTTCCTCTGACAGCATTCATAGCTCTAAGAAGCACTATGAAAATTAGCCAATAGAAATGTAGGTTCTTGGTAAATACTTACTTATTTATATTCTATGACTGAAGTATCTGTGGAGGTTCCCTTAAAATCTAGAAATAGATCTACCATATAATCAAGCTATACCACTCTAGGGAATATAACTAATGGGTATTATATCCTCCTATAGAAATACTTGCTCATCCATCTACATTATTGTTCTGTGCACAATAGATAAGAAATAGAAACAGCTTAGATGTCAACTGATAAATAGATGAGAAAATTATTGAGTATTTACATGATACAATATTAATCATCTATTAAGAAAAATTAAATTATTAAATTATGGAGTAAATTATTTTTCTATTCCAATTTTCTTGTATCATTACCATGTCTCTTCATTTCTTGATATCCAGATCTTTGCTCTCTTTTTATCCCCCTCTTCTCTCTTCTTATTCTCCTAACAAACTTCTGGGCTAACTTCTGAAAGCCCTTTCTCTTCCCTTGCAGGCTTTCTCTGTTCTCCTACTGGGCTGATGAGAACCTTATGTAAGAGATTATGGCCATATTCCTTCTTTGTAATAGCTGCAGAATTATTTACTTTTGTCAGCCTAAATGGATAAAAGGCTAGGTCCCCTGCCTTCAAGCCTTTTCCAAACTAACAGTGGTCCATTTGGCTTCACTAAGTTAGAGGCACTATAAGCACAGGCTAATAATAAGAAAACCAGTAGGTAGTAATAGCAGCTATTCAAATTGTTCCACTAAAACCCACTGTAATTTATTAAGATTACATACAATAGCAGTACAGGTATAGTTCCTAAGCGCCAAAATTCTGGCAGAGAAGGAAGTGTTCCATCCACCCATCACGATGACTCCTGTCACATGATCCTACAACGAAAGTTAGTTGAATTTCTCCAGAATGTTCATTCTGTAATATCCAATTGCTTTCCTCTACCATCTACCCTTCTTCTAAGTTGATTTGGTAGTTTTATTTCTCTGTATGTTTGTTAGCTGGAAGTTTCAAGAGTGCAGTAGAATGCAAGCACCCAATCTGTGGCAACAAGGAATCAGTGGTGCCTTTAGGAAAACACATTGGCCTACAAGTTTTGTCAGAAAAGTTTGCACTCCAAACAATGTGACAGAAAAAGTATATCTTTGGTTTTATCCAGCTCTAAAAGACAGGATATGGACAGAGGAACAGATGGATGAAAGACAGAAAGGACAAGGTGAATGCAATGTTCTTTGAATGGCTTTTTTTTTAAAGCAAAGAAATTAAGAGTTAGTCTCCCATAGCACTATTGTTATGTAAAATAGAGTGCAAATTAAATAGAGAAGATGAACACAGTTACTCAGATACATATTAATGCATAAAAATATACCAGAAATACAGCAACAGTTTAATGGTACTTATATCTGAGGGCAGGAAAATATATGAGTATTATTTTCTTGTTTTTATCTTCTGTAGATTTTATATTTATGTCATTTGACAATCTAGTTTATAATCAACAGTATGTGGATTTCTTAGAAAGGGATTCATAAAAAGGACATGGTATCTTTCAGCACAAAACTGAGATATACATGGAACCCCAGGGAGGTATTGCCAGTGCAGATATAACTTGAAGGTTTCAAACAAGAGGTATGGAACCTCTGTGTTAAAATAGAGTTTTCCTCTAACCTACAATAGGACAATGTACCTTCTAAACAACACAAGGTAACAAAGAAAAAAATCTCAGTCCTAGAACTGAGTTATTTCTTTCTAATTTGGCCATTGAAATCTCTAGGACTCCAAATATTACAGGCTGTCTTGGTTACTTTTCTATAGATGCAATTGAACACCACAACCAAAGCAACTTATTAAAAAGAAGCATTTACTTCAACTTACAGTTTCAGATGAGTAGAGTACATGGTGGTAGAACAAAGGCCTGGTGGAAGGGAAAGTTGAGAGCTCATATCTGGATCTTCAAGGCTGAGACATAACAGTGGAAATGATGTGAATCTTTTGAAACCTCATAGCATGCCCCAGAGACCATACCTCCTAATCCTTTTCAAACAGTCCCACCAACAGGGAACCAAATATATAAATTTATGAACCCATGGGGGAACATTCTCATTTAAACTACCACAGAAACTTTTGTGTTTTCTTTGTATTGGTTTGCACATTTTTGTGTTAGATGTTTCTTCCAAATTTCTCCATTTTCCCATTCTTTTCCACCTTCCTTATGAAAATGTCATGAGTTCTACTAAATTGTCTCCATTAGGATTTATGCTATCTGTTGCCATTTAGAGGGGAATAGGACTGAAGTACTACATATAACTATTTAACATCAATCTCACTGTTAAGTTTTAGAAGAAAACACTGGTGAACTTTGTATCCACAATAAAATTCAGAGAAAGTGGTACTAGAAAAATTTTTGTAGATAAAAGTATTTATATGTGTTTTTTAATTGATTGGGGATGCCAGGTATGTATATATTATGTTTTTTATCAAGGCCATCCCCAATTTTATCCCTTATAGTTTCTCCTTTATCTCTACCACTACTATTCCCACAGAATATTATGCATTCTTTACATTTCTTTGCAAAAAAAATGTATTCAACTTTGTGCTGTTAATATGTACATGGATAATGGGACATCTAATGGAACATGGTTAGTCTCTCAGGTACCTTATCCCTGAAGAAAACTAATTACCCTTTACAGTATGTTGCAGTAATTCTCCAAGCCAAATATGCCCAAGCAATGAAAACACAACTCAATTAATATGAATACAAGCTATGTGCCTAGATTGGGCAGATCTATCACTACACTACCATCTTCCCCATCTTTGAGACCCCTTAGAACTTGCAGTTTCTCCAGGCCAAGTTTTTCTGCTCCACTTTCCTTCCACCTCCTCCCCTGTCATCCCCTCTCTCCCCTCCACCTCCTTCTTCTCTCTCCCAACTTTCTGCTCCACCTTCCCTTCGTCTGCCCAATCACTGGCTCTAGACTTTATTTTACAAATTAATGGGAGAAGAAGGTTTACAGTCAATTGCCTGAGTGCTGACTCATACCTGGTTCATAACCTCTCCCAGGAGAACTGAGTTAGCATCAAATTACAAATAGCTCTAAGGCTATCCTCAACAACAGAAGCCATCAATTGCCTATATATCTTCAGCTGGGGTGGGACTTCCTGAACACCTTCCCATTCCAGGTTGAGAGGGTATTTTTTCTATTTTATGCAGAAAAAATTGTTTTTCTGTAGTTATCCACTACCTCTGCCTCATTCAACTTTTTTATTACATATTTTCTTCATTTATATTTCAAATGCTACCCCAAAAGTCCCCAATACACTACCCCCTCCTTGCTCCCCAACCCACCCTCTCCTGCTTCCTGGTCCTGGCATTACCCTATACAAGAGGATATAATCTTCCCAAGACCAAGAGCCTCTACATTAATTGATGGCCATCTAGGCTAATCTCTGCTACATATGCAACTAGAGACATAAGCTCTGGGGGGTACTGGTTAGTTCATATTATTGTTCTTCCTATAGGGTTGCAGACCCCTTTAACTCCATGTGTACTTTCTCTAGTTCCTTCATTGGGAGACCTGTGTTCCATCCAATAGATGACTGTGAGCATCCAATTCTGTATTTGCCAGCCACTGGCATAGCCTCACAAGAGACAGCTATATCAGAGTCCTGTCATCATAATCTTGCTGGCATATGCAATAGTGTCTGGATTTGGTGGCTGATTATGGGATGGATCCCTGGGTGGGGCAGTCTCTGGATGGTCATTCCTTTAGTCTCAGTTCCAAACTTTGTCTCTGTAACTCCTGCCATGCGTATTTTGTTCTCCATTCTAAGAAGGAACAAAGTTTCCACACTTTGGTCTTCTTTCATCTTGAGTTTCATGTTTTGCAAATTGTATCTTGGGTATTCTAAGTTTCAGGGCTAATATCAACTTATAAGTCAGTGCACATCATGTGTGTTCTTTTGTGATTAGGTTACCTCACTCAGGAAGATATCCTCCAAATCCATCCATTTGCATAAGAATTTCATAAATTCATTGTTTTTAATAGCTAAGTGTACGCAATTGTATAAATGTACCATATTTTCTGTATCTATTCCTCTGTTGAGTGACATCTGGGTTCTTTCCAGATTCTGGCTATTATAAATGAGGCTGCTATGAACATAGTGGAGCATGNGTCCTTATTNCNAGTTGGAANATCTTCTGGGTATATGNNCAGGAGAGGTATTGCTGGATCNTCCAGTAGTANTANGTCNAATNNTCTGAGGAACCACCAGACTGATTTCCAGAGTGGTTATACAAGGCTGCAATCCCATATACAATGGAGGAGTCTTCATCTTTCTCCACAACCTCACCAGCATCTGCAGTCACCTGAATTTTTAATCTTAGCCATTCTGACTGGAGTGAGATGGAATCTCAGGGTTGTTTTGATTTGCATTTCCCTGATGACTAAGGATGTTGAATATTTTTTCAGGTGTTTCTCAGCCATTTGGTATTCCTCAGTTGAGAATTCTTTGTTTAGCTCTGTACCCCATTTTTTAATGGGATTATTTGAATTTCTGGAGTTCAGCTTCCTGAGCTCTTTGTATATATTGGATATTAGTCCTCTATCAGATTTAGGATTGGTAAAAATCCTTTCCCAATCTGTTGGTGGCCTTTTTGCCTTGTTGATAGTTTCTTTGGCCTTACAGAAGTTTTGCAATTTTATGAGGTCCCATTTGTCAATTCTTGATTTTACAGCACAAGCCATTGGTGTTCTGTTCAGGAATTTTCCTCTTATACCCATATCTTCAAGGCTTTCCCCCACTTTCTCCTCTATCAATTCCAGTGTCTCTGGTTTTATGTGGAGGTCTTTGATCCACTTAGACTTGAGCTTTGTACAAGGAGATAAGGATGGATCAATTCTCATTCTTCTACATGATAGCTGCCAGTTGTGCCAGCACCATTTGTTGATGGTGCTGTCTTTTTTCCACTGGATTGTTTGAGCTCCTTTGTAAAAGATCAAGTGATAATAAGTGTGTGGGTTCATTTCGGGTCTTCAATTCTATTCCATTGATCTACCTGTCTGTTGCTGTACCAGTACCATGTAGTTCTTATCACAATTGCTCTGTAGTATACCTTGAGGTCAGGCATGGTGATTCCACCAGAATTCTTTTATTGTTGAGAATAGTTTTTGCTATTCTAGGTTTTTTTGTTATTCCAGATGAATTTGAAAATTGCCCTTTCTAAATCCTTGAAGAATTGAGTTGGAATTTTGATGGGGATTTCATTGAATCTGTAGATTGCTTTCAGCAAGATAGCCATTTTGACTATATTAATCTGGCCAATCTATGAGCATGTGCTATATTAAAAGTGGCAGCCTTGTTTAGTCTCTGATTTTAGTGGGATTGCTTCAACTTTCTCTCCATTTACTTTGAGGTTGGCTGCTGGTTTGCTGTAGATTGCTTTTATTATGTTTAAGTAGGGGCCTTGAATTTCT
>NC_034613.1:83249588-83269518 GCF_900095145.1 Mus pahari
TTTCATTTCTGATTTTGTTAATTATGATACTGTCCCTGGGTCCTCTAGTTAGTCAGGCTAAGGGTTAATCTATCTTGTTGATTTTCTCAAAAACAAAACAAAACAAAACAAAACAAAACAAAACAAAACAAAACAAAACAAAAACAGCTCCTGGTTTGATTGATTCTTTGTATATTTCTTTTTGTTTCCACTTGGTTAATTTCAGCCCTGAGTTTGATTATTTGCTGCCATCTACTTCTCTTTGGTGAGTTTTCTTTCTTTTGTTCTACAGCTTTTAGGTGTGCTGTCAAGCTCCTAGTGTATGCTCTCTCTAGTTTCTTTTTGGTGGCACTTTCCTCTTAGGAAACTTATTGTGTCCCATAAGTTTGGGTATGCTGTGGCTTCATTTTCATTAAACTCTAGAAGGTCTTTAATTTCTTTCTTTATTTCTACCTTGAAAAGTTATCAATGAATAGAGTGTTGTTCAGATTCCATGTGAATGTTGGCTTTCTATTATTTATGTTGTTAGTGATGATCAGCCTTAGTGTGTGGTGATCTGATAGGATCCATGGGATAACTTCTGTGTTTTTATATCTGTTGAAGTCTGTTTTATGACCAATTTTGAAGAGGGTACCATGAGGTGCTGAGAAGAATGTATATTCTTTTGTTTTAGGATAAAATGTTCTGTAGATATCTGTTAAATTCATTTGTTTCATAATTTCTGTTAGTTTCACTCTTTCTCTGAATAGTTTCTGTTTCTGTCATCTATCCATTGATGATAGTGGGGTATTGAAGTCTCCCACTATTACTGTGTTAGGTGCAATGTGTGCTTTGAGCTTTACTATAGTTTCCTTAATGAATATGGATGCCCTTGCATTTGGAGCATAGATATTCAGAATTGAGAGTTCATCTTGGAAGATTTTACCTTGGATGTGTATGAAGTGCCTCTTCCTTGACATTTTTTGATAACTTCAGGGTGGAAGTTGATTTTATTTGATATTAGAATGGCTACTCCAGCTTGTTTCTTCAGACCATTTGCTTGGAAAAATTTTTCCAGCCTTTTCCTCTGAGGTAGTGCCTGTCATTATCCCTGAGGTGGGTTTCCTATATGAAGCAAAATGTTGGGTCCTGTTTATTTAGCCAGTCTGTTAGTCTATGTCTTTTTATTGGGGAATTGAGTCCATTGATATTAAGAGATATTAAGGAAAGGAAAAGTAATTGTTGCTTCCTGTTATTTTTGTTGTTAGATTTGGGATTCTGTTCTTGTGGCTATCTTCTTTTAGGTTTGTTGAAGAATTACTTTCTTACTTTTTCTAGGGCATAATTTCCCTCCTTGTTTTGGAGTTTTCCCTTTATTATCCTTTTAAGAGCTGGATTTGTGGAAAGATGTGTGAATTTGGTTTTGTCGTGGAATACAATCTACATCTATGGAGATTGAAAGTTTTGCTGGTTATAGTAGCCTGGGCTGGCATTTGTGTTCTCTTAGTGTCTGTATAACATCTGTCCAGGATCTCCTGGCTTTCATAGTCTCTGGTGAGAAGTCTTGTTTAGTTCTGATAGGTCTGCCTTTATATATTACTTGACCTTTTTCCCTTACTGCTTTTAATATTCTGTCTTCATTTAGTGCATTTGTTGTTCTGTTTATTATGTGTTGGGAGGAATTTCTTTTCTGGCTCAGTCTATTTGAAGTTCTGTAGGCTTCTTATATGTTCATGGTCATCTATTTCTTTAGGTTAGGGAAGTTTTTTTTTTTTTTCTATAATTTTGTTGAAGATATTTACTGGCCCTTTAAATTGAAATCTTCATTCTCATCTGTGCCAATTATTGTTAGCTTTGGTCTTCTCATTGTGTCCTGGATGTCCTGGATGTTTTGAGTTAGGATCTTTTTGCATTTGTATTTTCTTTTATTGTTGTGTCAATGTTTTCTATGGACTTCTGCACCTGAGATTCTCTCTTCCATCTCTTGTAGTTTGTTGCTGATGCTTGCATTTATGGTTCCTGATTTCTTTTATAGAATTCTATCTCCAGACTTGTCTCAATTTGGGTTTTCTTTATTGCTTCTACTTCCCTTTTTAGATCTTGGATGGTTTTATTCAATTCCATCACCTGTTTGGTTGTGTTTTCCTGTCATTCTTTAAGAGATTTTTGTGTTTCTTCTTTAAGGACTTCTACCTGTTTAGCAGTGTTTTCCTGTAATTCTTTGAGGTCTTTCTGTGCTTCCTCTTTAAGGACTTCTACCTTTTAGTGTTTTCCTGTACTTCTTTGAGTTATTAATGCCCTTCTTAAAATAGTCTACCAGCATCATGAGGTATGATTTTAAATCTGAATTGTGCTTTTTGTGTGTGTTCGTGTATACAGGACTCACTGTGGTGGATGTACTATGTTCTGATGATGCCAAACGGTCTTGGTTTTTGTTAGTAAGATTCTTACATTTGCCTTTCACCATCGGTAGTCTCTGGCGTTAGATGTTCTAGCTGTCTCTGGCTGGAGCTTGCTCCTTCTGTGATTCTGTTTGCCTCTGTCAGCATTTCTGGGAGTCTCTCTCCTGAACCCCAGTGGTCAGAGCACTCTCAGAGGTCTAGTGCTCAGGTCTACCTCCTGGCTGAAGATGAAGGCCCTAAGATACCCTGTCCAAGACCAAGACACTCTGTTGCTTCTGTGGCCTATGTGCTCTCCCATGCGGACTGGTCTCTGAGAGACCCAGGATACAAGATGGTACTCTCACCTGAGTCCTGGGGTCAGAGCCCTCTCTGGAGGCTGAATCTCCTCAGTGATCCTAGAATCCTGGGTGTGCTAGGCCACCTGTGGCATGGAGAGTCCTCTGGGGACTGTGGGACCACTGTCTGCTGAGTTTGCACCCAAGATGGCCAGGGGCTGGAGCTGACCTGAACGAACCCCATCTGCTGCTTGGGCGGGTTTCCTGTGTCCCTGTTCCTGCTGGCACAAGCCCCTCCTGGTTGTTTTGGAATTGATGTTGTATTCCACTCACCAGTGATCCCAAGATCCTGGGTGTTCTAGGGCACCTGTGGTGTGGAGAGTCCTCTGGGGACTGTGGGACCATCTGCTGTGTTTGTGCCCAAAGTGGCATGGGGCTGATGCAGAAGGCCTCATACAATATTTTATGCCCACTTTTCCATGATGATCAATGAATTTTTGGAGAAGGCATGTAATATAGATATTCTAGGTCTGTGTGCTTCACAATGTAATATTATTCTTTACATTTTGATTAGGGGTGAGTATATGTTAATCACCTACTGCAGGCTCCTATAATAAGGACTGAGATGCAGTTATCTGGCCTCATGTTCTTGGCCTTGTTAATGGTACAAAAAAATCAATGCCGTATGTGGAGCAGGCCTTAAATTCAATCTTTTGTTGTATCACAGTTATTCCCATTCATAGAATTTTCAGTGGCTAAGGTTCTAAGCTCACACAGAATATTTACCTACTTGAGTTTACATTGCATTCCTCATGCCTTCAGGCTCCTGCATTATGGTATGTGGAATTCTAGTAATGCCTTGTATCAACCAAACAACAATGAGGTAAGTATTACCTACTCTGGTGAATATTCCTTGGTTTCAACTTCAGGTTTTCATATCATACTTCTTTGTCTCTCTATCCTTCAACTGATTATCTGTGTTTGCTTTGTTATTTTTCTTATTTCATGTTCATGTCTGTAACCTTACTTTGGCTCTTATAGCACATGTGCATGAGAACATGTCACTGGTGGCTAAGGCTGACCTCAACCACTGCAAATAGTTCAGTGCAGTTGGACATAATTGTATTTTGGCTGCTTATTTATAGAAGCATTAGCAGCATTATTTATTCCTGTTTTCTTTTGCTATTTCTCTTATAGTAATATTAATCATTTTCTTAAATCTCTACTCTTTTTTATGTCCTATTGCAGAGATATAGATTTCTATTTTTGTCAACTTAGCTACAAGGCACATTTATCAATTTTAAAAGATAGATTTACTGTAACAATGATATTGGCTAGCCAAATAATACTACACTAAAAAGGAGAAATGGGTATTTTTATTTTGAGACAAGAACTTACATAGACTAGTGTTGCCTCCAATCTACTATGAATGTATTCAAAGATGACCTTGAACTTTTGATATGCCTTATTTCACCATTCAAGTGCTATGATTATAAGTATGTGCTACTAACCCTAGTTTTTGCAGTACTGTAGATCAAACATATGGGGTTGTGCATGCTAAGCAAGCACTTTTTCAAATACTCTATATTGCCAGCCGTATTCCTGGATTTTAAGATGAATTATCCCATGTTATTGTATCATTTTGTCTTACAATAGCATTTTCCTTGAAGATTTAAAAACTGTGCTTACACATACACAATCCCCTGAGCCCCATTGTTTAGCTCTGGGCTTGTTCCTCTGTCCAGAGGAGATTGGCAGGTCCCCTAACCATCTTGGAACCCAGTCTGAAATGTATCTGAAGGCTCTGGAAGAAAAAAAAAGTAAAAGCACCCAGGAGGAGCAGACAATATAAAATAATCAAACTCAGGGCTGAAATCATTCGAATAGAAACAAAGAGAACAATATAAACAGTCAAGGAAACCAAGAGCTGGTTCTTTGAGAAAATCAGCAGATAGACAAACCCTTATCCAGACGAACGAAAAGGCAGAGTCAGTATCTAAATTAACAAAATCAGAAAGGAAATGGGAGCCATAATAATGGACATTGAGGAAATTCAGATTTTCTAGGTCTTATTTCAAAAGCCTGGACTCCACAAAATTGGAAAATCTAAATGATACAGATGATTATTTAAACACGTACCAATTACCAAAGATAAATCAAGATCAGGTAAACTATCAAAATAATACTATCAAAATAATACTATAACCCCAAAAGAAATACAAGCAGTCATTAAAAGTTCCCTAACCAAAAGAAGCCCTGCAACAGATGGTTTTAGCACAGTATTCTAGCAGACATTCAAAGAAGAGTTAATAGCAGTACTTCTCAAACTATTCCACAAAATAGAAACAGATGAAACACTGCCAAATCCATTCTATGAGGCCACAATACCCCTGATACCTAAACTACACAAAGACTTAACAAAGAATGAATTTCAGATCATCTCATTTATGAACATCAAGGCAAAATGCTCATTAAAATACTCACAAACCAGATCCAAGAACACATCAAAGACATTATCCACCATGATCATGTAGGCTTCATGCCAGGGATGCAGGAGAGGTTGAATACATGAAAATCCATCAACATAATCCACAATATAAATGAACTGGAAAAAAACAACACATGATCATCTCACTAGATGCAGAAAAAGCATTTGACAAAAGTCCAACACCCCTCCATGATAAAAGTCTTGGAGAGAACAATATACAGCAACCTAATAGCCAATATCAAATTATATGTAGAGAAACTTAAAGCATTTCTACTAAAATCAGGAATAAGCAAAAGCTGTCCACTTTCCCCATATGTCTTCAATATAGTTATAGCCATAACCTAGCTAGCTGCCTTCCGACAACTAAAGGAGCCCAAGGAGATACTAATTGGAAAGGAGGAAGTCAAAGTATGGCTATTTGTGGATGATATGATAGTATACATATAAATGACCCCAAACATTTTACAGGGGAACTCCTACAGCTGATAAACATCTTCAGCAAAGTGGCTGGATACAAAATTAACTCAAAGAAATCAGTAGTCCTCCTCTACACAAGCAATAAACAGGCTGAGAAAGAAGTTAGAGAAATAGTTCCTTTAATGATAGTCACAAATAACATAAACTACCTCTAAACAAGCAAGTAAAAGACATGTATAACAAGAACTTCAAGTCACTGAAGAAGAAAATTGAGAAAGATACCAGAAGATGAAAAGATCTACCATGCTCATGAATTGGTAGTATTTTCTTGAATTGGTAGTGTTGATGTAGTGAAAATGGCCATCTCACCAAAGTAATCTACAGATTTAATGCAGTTCCAACATAGATTGGTAAAAGATCTTCACCATCCTTACATCCAACAGAGGGCTGATATCTAAAATATATAAAGATCTCAAGAAGGTAGGTACCAACAATCCAAATAACCCAATTTAAAAATGTGGTACATAGCTAATCAGAGAAATCACCACAGAGAAAATCTAAAATGGCCTAGAAGCACCTAAAGAAATGTTCATAGTTCTTCATCATCAGTGAATTGCAAATCTAAACAAGTTTGAGATTCTACCTTACACCCACCAGAATAGCTAAGATCAAATACTCAAAAGACAGCACATGCTGGTGAGGTTGTGGAGTAAGAGAAACACTACTTCACTGATGGTGGAAGTGCAAACTTATGCAACCACTCTGGAAATCAATTTGTAGTTTCCTTAGAAGATTGGGAATAATTCTACCTCAAGACCCAGCTATACTACTCCTAAGCATAAACCCGAAAGATGTTCCACCATCTCACCAGCCTAAACATTTCCTGTCCAAGTACTGGGCTGGCCTTCCTGCTCCTAGCTTTCCTTCACTATATAATCCAACCATGTTGTTTCCTTGGCCTTCTAATTTTCTCTATAACTTCCTGAACTCTTGGTCTGGCTCTTTCCTCTTCCATCCTCCTTTCCTCAAATGTCCCAGTTCAGTCTGATCATGTTCATTCAGGATTCTCTCAGATGTATCCGTATCTGACTATGTTTTTCTTTTTATCTACAGTAAAATTTCTCCTCTACTATACCTAGGAACAGTCATATCTTTTCCTCCATTAATTCTTTTTTTTTCATTCATCTGGTGCTGAAACCCAGGAGTGGTGTAAATAAGTTCCCTCCTAAGGAACTCAGCCACTCCAAACCAAGCTGCTGATTTGACTCTCTTAAGGCTTATATTTGATTTGGAGGATGGTAAAAATCCAGCAGAAACACACACACACACACACACACACACACACACACACTTTAGGAATGTAAATAAACAAAATAATTTAATAATAATAATAATAATAATAATAATAATAATAATAATAATAATAAATAGCCACTTGGTCCTCACTCTCTAGTGGAGTCAACTTGCTCCAGCTGCTTTTCTACATGATGCTTTGTGATCTTGTTCTCCATTTCTCAATGCAATCCCACGGCTTCTGCTCTCTGTTCTCTCCTAAGCCTGAGCTTGTGTGGGACACCTATTTTCTCTCAGCTTCAATTTAGAACTTATAGAAATTCCCTCTTGTAGTGAGAATTGTGATTTCTTTAAAAAACACAGAAACAGTAAGAATGCATCTTCATTTTAATCCCAAGTGTGAGGCTACTTCAGTTTGTCCACAGCAGCTGACTATGACTTGCCTCATGATCTAACAGGGGTATGGTTTTTGCAAGTTGTAGATAGTTTCTGTGAGTCTGTTTGGAGGAATTTTTTAGTTTCTGTGAGTGTGTTTGAAGGAATTTTTAGAGGATATATATGGATTTCAGAGAGAGAGAGAGAGAGAGAGAGAGAGAGAGAGAGAGAGAGAGAGAGAGAGAGAGAGAATATGTGGCTGTTTGGCTGCTTGGATGCTATTTGATGCTGTTGATTGCAAGCTGTCATGTAGTTATGTGCAAAGAAATGAAAAGAAAAAAAAGAAATGAAAAGAAGAAATGAGTTATCTTGAGGGCAAAAATCAAACTAATAGCAAGTATTTGATAAATAAGATATATTTGATATATAAGATTTATAAATTTCTAAGGTCTACTCAGGTTCACAGTAATATTTATCTGGCTTCTTTCTTCTTGCTAACATTATGAAGTTTTAGCTATTTGGATACAGTAAGTCATACAAAAAACAATCCCTGATATTCTATAATGGTACCCTATCAAAAGATTAGTAAAGTTCCCAGTCTCCCTGTGGATTTTATTTATGGCTTAAAGTTTACTGCATTTATAACTTATTTTGATGTTAAAGAACCTTCAATTAATTTTCAACTCAGATTTTAAGGCTCAAGTTTAACAGGGACAAAGCTGTAAAACCCTAGTCTTATAAAAGTTATCAATGTAAATTGTAAAAGATAATTAAGACAGTCAAGTTAATGTTCTCAACGGTAAACCTAAAATCGGGTATACTTAATAGATGCTCTTTAAGCTATTCAGAGATATACTGAATATGGAATTTAAAGTGCTTAATAAAAATGTTTCCCATTGTAGGCATGCCTCTTCTTACTTGTGATTCTATGGTCTCCAAAAAAGATCGACAGGACACAATGGCTTAAGCTGAAAAGTGGTAGCACTAACCACTGGAAAAACTGCCCCACACCTCTTCTGTTGCAGGTTTCTACACAAACTGTGGACAGTTTTGACTTGATTGCCCTACTCCGCCTGGTCAAGGTAAGGCCAGTCCTCCAAGTTCTTCCTCTACAGAAAATTCTTTCAAACCTGGTTTTGACAGCTGCTTCTCTGTATGGCAGCTAAAGATGGAATTCTGTCCTAAATGACAGCTGAAGACCTCTCACTACTGCCTAGACATTGAGACCATATACACTATTTGGATTATACCTCTTGCTATAATTGAGCAGTCTCAGATCTCTAAAGATATTGAGGACTAACTAGTTTTAACTTTAGCTACTTTTCCAAGGATACAAAGTGCCTGGTCTTCATATGTAAAAATTGGGATTCCGGACTTATTGGAGAGCTACTAGGTAACTTGTACCTTGTAACCAGACTCAGATAAACTCACAAAACAGGTTTCAAAGTAACTTTTTACTATTCCTTTGGAAACTTGCTTTACAAAGACTGTTCTCAGTAATCAACCACCAGTGTCTACTGACAAATAATTGGCAAAAATATTTAAAGTTTATGTAAGTTTTGAGAGGCTAAGAACATGTTCTATGATACAGAGATAAAATTTGTAAAGGTTTGAGGACATAAAAGCGTAAGTAAATTGTAAGAGGCTAAAAAAAGTGTTTCAACATATGCAAATGCAAGTTATAAAGGTCTAAGCAAGTGTTTTTAAGGTGTGTTAGTTAATGAGTTGTAAATGTTTAAAATGTGATTTAATGTAAATAAAAATTAAAAATGCTTCATATTTTTCCTTGCTATGCTATTGTTATATCAAGACTTCAAAAGTTCAGAATTTTAACATTAGTCAATGAAGATATTAATTTAGTTAGTAAAGTACTACTACTGTCATTGTAGTAATAAGATCAAAATTTTCAATTTCTTTTGGTTGGCTTCTAAGAATAGACTTAAATGTGCTTCTCAATCAAACATTTCTTCCTAATGTAAGAGTGTTAATGCTTTTAATCTCGAATCATTTTGGGATTTGCAAGCTTTTACTATGATTCAAAGGTGTGAAGTCTACTGCCTTTTCTACAATGTGGATCTCAGGACAGATTATAAACAGTGGTAATGCTAACATGTGTAAAACTTTTACCTGTTTTGTAAACTTCGGTAAGCTTCAGGAAATTGACTTGTATTCACCACTTTCAGGTGATATGGACTCCAGATAAGTGCTCCTAAATTTTACCCTTTCACTGATCTTGGAACTCCCTTCCCTCAACTGACAGAACCATGAGCATAAAACCTTCAAATGTACACCCATGATAAGAATTATTCATTAAACTCCCTAACTTGACCTTCTCTTCCTAGTCTATCCAACTCAATAGATTTAAAATCAAGGACAGACAGGCTGCTCCAATTTTTGCCAGCTCTAGGCATTCTCTCGAAATCTGCATTCCAGACAGCTTCAAAGCTTTTCAGGTGCTTCAGCCTCACAAAGTCCTCTAACTGCCTGCACTTCTTTAGTCCTAGATAGTCCTGCAGAGTCTTGACAGCTAATGAAATAGCCTGCTTTTCCCATACATGGCCAGCATTCCAGTTTTCTTGGGCCTCTCCCAATACCCCAATCTCAACAGGAAGTAGTCAAAAAGAAGATTACATTACCCTTTATTATTTTTTTATTATCAACCAAAGGACTGGGATGTTAGGTTTCAAACCCAGGACAAATGGCTGAGGTTATTTGTAACAGCCAGGAACTGGAAACAACCCAAATGTCCCTCAACTGAAGAATCGAAAAAGAAAATATGGTACATCTCCACAATGGAATACTATTCAGCTATTAAAAAGAAACAGATCGTAGATTTTGCAGGCAAATGGGGGAAACTTGAAAATGTCATCCTGAGTGAGGTCCAGAAGGAGATACCTGGTATGTACTCATTTATAAGTAGACATTAGCTATAAAGTACAGAATTATCATGCTATAATCCACAGATCCAAAGAAGGTAAGGAGTAAGGAGGTCCCAAGAGAGGTTTCATGAATCTTACTCAGAAGGAGAAATTAAATAGCCATTGGAGGTAGATGGAGAGAGGGAACTGGGTAGGAAAGGGGCTGAGGCGGAGAACAGGGATGGAGATAAGGTGTGGGCAGGGGGCAGGAGAGGACTGAGAGTAAGAATGGAAATTGGTGGGAGGCACCTCTGGTGACTAGCTGGAGGCCTGGGATAGGGCAGGGTATGGGGAATCTGTGGGGGTGATCTTAGATGAGATTCTTTTTTTATTTTTATTTTTTAACTTATTTTATTAGATATTTTCTTCACTTACATTTCAAATGCTATCCCGAATGTCCCCTATACCCTCCCCCCCACGCTGCTTCCCTACCCACCCACTCCCACTTCTTGACCCTGGCGTTCCCCTGTATGGGGCATATAAAGTTTGCAAGACCAAAGGGCACTTAGATGAGATTCTTACTAGAGAGGGATACAGAGACTGAAGTGGCCACCTCATATAGACAGGCAGGATTTCTAAAGGAGGGAGGAGGACATCAATTCACCCACCAAACCTTCAACCCAAAATGTGCCTTTCCTATAAGATGTACAGGGATAAAGATGAAGCAGGGAATAAGGAAACAGCCAACCAATGATTGCCCCAACTTGAGACCTATTCCATGAGAGAGAGCCAACCCTTGCCATTGTTAATAATACTCTATGTGTGGAGACAGGAATCTAGTATAACTATCTCCTCAGAGGCTTCATTCAGCATCTGATGGAAACAGATGCACCAACAGCCAAATATCAGGTGGAGCTTGGGGAGTCTTATGGAAGAGTGTGGCATAGAATTGGAAGAGACAGAGTGGTCGAGGACACCACAAGAAGACCTATAAAGTCAACTAACCTATGCCCATGGGGGCTCACAGAGACTGATCCATCAACCAAAGCACATGCAGGGTTTGACCTAGGCTCCCTATACATACATTTGTAGCAGATATACACATTAGCCTTCATATGAAGTCCTTAATAATTGGAGTGGGGGCTGTCTTTGACTCTGTTGCCTGCCATTGGATTCCCTCCCCACTACTTGGACTGCCTGGTTGGGGAGTGGATGTGCTTAGTCCTGATGAGGCTAGATGTATCAGAGTGGGATGGTACCTAAGGGGAGGAGGTAATGGGAAGAGGGATTCAAAAAGTTGGGAGTGTGGGTATAGGAGGGAAAGGGTTGTGTTCAAGATGTAAAGTAAATAAACTAAATTATTGGAAAAAATATATGGAAGAGGATCTGGCTACTAGGCCAGATTTTCCCTGTATCCCTCAGGCACTACCTGCTATGAGCTCTGTCTGGCATACCCTAAACACTACCCTAAACTTCTCTGGCCCAGGGGATGTACTGCTCTTCCCCCAGCTTCCTCTCCCTAGATAAGTCAGCCATTTCACTCTGCTCATCCTTTTTGACCCTTTCTTCTACCTTTTACACTCCTGGCCTCTTGGTCTGGCTATCCCCTTTCTCCTCCCTTCTCTACTCACATGGTTCAGGGACATATCTACTGTGAACCCTTCCCAGATGTCCCTCCATTCAGCTATGCTCTCCCCTTTATCTACAGTAAACCATTGTCTCTGTCATACCTAGTCGCAGTCATGTCCTTCAGTTTTTTCTTTTCTTTTTTTCATTCATCTGGTGATGAACCCCAGGTCCGGCCATATCCTTCCTTTTTTTTCTTTCTTTTTAAATTCAGTCTCCTGAAAGTGTACGAGTTCTTATTCTTACAGACATTTATATTTTTACTTGGTATTTAACTATAGAGCTTTTATGGACATTCTATCCATGATACTCTTTCTTCTGCTTTGTGTGATGTTTTACACAGATTGTGAACTTGACAGCATCTAGGATCACATTAAAGAATTACATTATCCCCTCTGTGTGTGTGGGGGGGTGGATAATCTAGATTATGTCCACTTAAGAGAGAAATCCCACACTGAATATCAGCTGAATGGGGTGACAACATTCCATGGGATGGTGTTAAAGAGTGAAGGAAGAGAGCTGAATATTAAGTCAGCTAATAACTCACCATTTTGTATTTCCTGATTGTATGAAATGTGACCAATGAACCTCGTGCTCCTACTGCCAGATATCTGCTCCATGATAGGCTGTGCCATTCAACTATGATACAAATAAGCCCTTTCTACTTTAATTTGGTTTTCTCACTGCGTTTTATTACAGAAATAGGAAAAGTAACTAAGAGTATTCTCAAGCCTATTAGTGATGCCTTCCACTATGTCTGTTACTTGGTTCACTGAGTTTTTCATTTTCAACATTTCCATTCCTCATTTCTCCAAATATTGATTTGCATGCTTTTTTTTTTCTTTCTTTCATAATAGTGTAATTTTTAACCTTGGGCCAATTTTCCGGGTTAGGTGCTAGATTGAATTCATCTACTTTCAAATTTCCTTGAATTCATTGTTTGTTTTAAAGAGTAAACTTTTGAAATCTTTATCCTGTATTTTATGTATTTCAATATGTTCAAACTTATTTGTTAAAGGGTTGTGATCTTTTGAGTGAGTCATGTTGTCCTGAATTTTTTTTGTATTTTTCTGTTTATATGATTTAATTTGTTCATCTGTTGGTTTGGGTATTTTCTATTGTGAAGTACACTCCACTTTTAAAAAACACATTTATTTTTTTCTTTATTCTTGAGAATTTCATACATATGTATGATGAAATGTGATGTCTACTAACATTTCCATCTCCCAACTCCTCCTCGATATTTTCCCAAACACATACTCCTTCCAAATTCATGTCTTATTTTTTATGATCTATTAATTCCACTTACTATTACTCATATATGCATGGTTATGAAGCCATCCACTAGAACATGGTAATCCGAATAATGTCCACACCCCTTAAAGTTAGTGATTTTTTTTTCCTACTTCAGAAATTGTCAACTGCCAACAACTTCTCAGTATTGTAGTCAGGAACTCAAGTTCTTTCCTCTGTTCATTGTGCTCTTTTTCTCTCCTCTTCTACAGTCTACAGTCTTGATTGGAGGGGGTGGGTGATATAAGAGTTCCATTTAGGGCTGTAATTAGTATCTTATTCTCAGCTTGTCAACCATTTATGTGTCTTTACATTGACTACAGTCCATTACAGAAAGAAGCTTCTGTGACCAAAGTTGATAGCCTCACACCTCTATGAATATAAACACAAATATTTAGACAGGATTTTTACAGCATAACAGCACTGTAGCATTCAGGGTCCAGAGTTAGGTAAGACCATTAATGATTTTCTTTTCCAGCAGTGTGCATACCACTTTCTAGCACTATTTAAGCTAGCCACCAGAAAAGGTGCTACTCAATCTTTAATCTAATTTTTCCCATGTGCTGCAGTCAAACTGTGTGTTGACTTCAGCAATATGCTTTACCATGTAATCATGGTTGGTAACCATGGACAATGGCAATATCCTTTGTTGTGGTCTCCTGGTCCAATAACTTAGAGGGAGTTATCCCATGTGATTTTTGTTTTGTTTTGTTTGTAACCAATTCATTTGAGAAAAATGGTTTTCAAATACACACCATAATTATGTTTTAACTCCTTGTAAAAGGTTCCTATATTTTCAAATTAATCTACGAAAAAGAGAACTTTCATACTTTTTCATATAACCTTAGTATTCATTAACCTACCCCACTATCCATTCCTCTTCTGACTCTTTAGACACTCATCCCTTCTTAATCCTTTAACTCCTTTTATTCCTACCTCTTCTTTAATTTCACATATGCTCTACTATTCTTTTAAATATATTTAAATTTGAGTCTGAAATAGCCAATTATCATATGAGTTTTCATACCTCTTTATTTGGATTAGCTGCCCTTGCTCTCTGTCCTCACTCCCCACCCCATACTTTAATACCTTTCTTCACTTAAACCTTTCTAGGCCCAGAATCCCACCTCTCTGCTTTTGTGTAACACATAATTTATTGCAGCCCCACCCTTAACACGTTACTCTTAAAAGTTCCTTTGTAATGTCCTTGTTTTCAATTGTGCTCCAAATTAAGCACAAGAAAGAAAAGATTTAAAGCAAAGATACACATATAAGAAAGAACATAGGGATTTTGTCTTTCTGGACCTGAATTACTTCACTCAGTATAAAAATTTCCAAGTACCATTCTTTTGCCTATAAAAGCTTAGTAATACTGCATTATGTACATATACCATATTTTCTTATCTATTAATTTGGTGATGGACATCTAGGTTGAAACCATTTTTGTTGTTGTGAGTATAGCAGCCATGAACATGGATGTACAAATATTTTTGTAATAGGATACAAAGTCATTTGGATATGTGTCTACTATTGTTATAGCTGGGCCATTTGCCAGTTTTAGTTCTAGGTTTTTAGTGTGTGTGTGTGTGTGTGTGTGTGTGTGTGTGTGTGTGCGCGCGCGTGCGCGCGCGTGCGTGAAACTCCTGACTGATTTCAAAAGAAGCTGAACTAGTTTACACTCCCATCACCATGTTACACCCATGCCAGCTATTGTCTTTTGCATTCCTAATGATGGTCTGTCTAACTGGGATGAGATGGAATCCTAAAGTAATTTTAATTTGCATGTATGTCTCTGCTGGCTAAGGATGTTGTACATTTTAACTATGTTTCCTAGCCACTTATGTTTCATCATTTCAGAATCCTCTGCTTAGTTACGAGACCATTTAAAAATTGTGTTGCTTATTTTCTTTATAAAATTTGATTGAGAATTTCATAATACATACAATGTGCTTCGATCAAAACCACTCCATACTTCCTTCCTTCCAATTTCTCCCCTATTCCCAGTACTACCATTTCCTCTTACTTTCATGTGGTATTTTGCTTTTCATTTAACCCATGGAATCCACATAGTACTGCTAGAATGTATAAGGGTTTAGGGACATCTACTGGAGTATGAGGATACTCTGGCACTTCATCCCTGAAAAACAAAATTGACTCCCTCTCTACAGTAATCATAAATTACCTCAGCTAGGAATGGGACCTCCTGACAACCTTCCTCTGGAAGCAGCAATTTTTGTCTTGCTTGGTCCTAGGCAGGACTGGTGAACACAGTCACAACTACTGCTGGTTCATATGTGCAACTGCCTTACAAACACAAAATTCTGTTTCACTGAGTAATCTATCACCTCTAACTCTTACTCTTTCTACTCACTCTTCTTTAATAATCCCTAAGATTTGGTTGGCAGAAGTGTAACATAGATAATCCACTTAGGACTGAAAGTTCTACAGTCTCTTAGTCTCTGTACATTGATCAGTTATGAGTCTAGTAATAGCTAATTACTGAAAAGTTCTTTCTTTCAACTTCCATACAATAGTACTGTATCTAAATCATTTTCACCGCACACATTTCACCCTCTCACCCCTTTTCACTCCTGCCCAACCTCACAGTCTCTTCTTTAATTACACTCTGACAGAGACAGAAACAGAGACAGACAGACACACATACACACAAACACACACACACACACCCTAACTTGCAGCACATTGAAATCATCTTAGAAATCAACAATGGGTAAATATGTTTAAGTTTATGAGTTCTTTATGTATTCTAGATGCCCCCCCCCAACACCACACAAACACATAAAACCTGTAGCATATAGAGAGCAAGCATCTCAGAAATGAATGATGGATAAAAAAGTTTAATTTTATGAGTTGTTTATATATTCTACACGCTAATTTTCTTTTGGATGAAAAGATAACTAGGTTTCCTGGACTGCCTATTCACTTATTTCCAATTTTCCTTCGCTGTAATGAAGCATTTTAATTTCATGAAATATCTTTTGTTGATTGTGCGTCTAGAGTTCTATTTAGAAACACCTTTACCATACCCACGTGTTGATGCATATGCTGGACTTTTTTTTTCTCTAGCAGTTTCAGTCTGTCAGATGTTTTGTTTTAGGGCTTTGATTCATTTTGAGTTGAGGTTTTTATAAGATGGTAAATTAGAATCTAATTTCATTTTTTGGCATACAGAAAATCAATTTTCTCAGCAACACTTGTTTGAGATCCTGGCTATTCTTCAGTGTGCATTTTCCTACTCTTTGTCAAAAATTAGATGACTGTGATCATTCGGACTTACATCTGGCTACTCAATTATATACCATTGATCTATCTATATAGTTTTGGATGAGTACCATTTTTCTTCCATGGCTCTGCATATGATTTGAAATCAGGTTTACTAATACATATTGAAGTGTTTTTATTCTTTAGAATGTCTTCTGCCATATTTTGTTTGTTTTGCTTTCTTATGAATTTTTTTCTAGTCTACTCAATATGGCACTGGGATTTTTTGATATTGATATTTATTTTAAATTAAAAATATACATTTATGCTGTGTTTACATAGTTTCTACCACTCCCTCTCTGCAACTTTCCCTTGTCTCTTCCACTACAGTTTCCCACATATCTTAATCTACATTTCATTACCTCTTTTATCTCTTCTTCAACTAGTGTGTGTGTGTGTGTGTGTGTGTGTGTGTGTTTGTATGTGTTTGTGCTCAAGCAGATACAACACATTCTCTTATGCATATGCATACCAAAGGCCACCATGTTGATGTTTCTGTTTTGTTCTGACACCTGAAGTCATGTTGATATGAGTGGCCCACACTACCATCTCAGGCCATGTTCATGTTCTTGACCTGTGCTGAGGCAGAAGGCCATCTTGATGTCTGTGGTGTGTACTGCCACAGGAGACCAGACTGAGCTCCACAGAATATGCTAATGCCATAGAATGTGTGGATGGCTGTGATCCATGCTCTTGCAAGAAACCACATGGAAATCCATGATTCATGCTCCCACTCATTGTAAAGGGCAAGGAAATTACATTTGCCATGGTATTTATGACTGCAGACTCACAATTGAGAAAAAAAGGAGAGAGAAGGTATCTGTGAAAACCTCCATTCCCTGCTCCTCCCCCCCCAAAATGTAGCAGCTTAGAAAGAAAGCCATCAAAGAAAAACCTTAAAAATTGTGGTAAGGATGCTGAAATGTAGCCTTCCACAATTGATAGCCTGCAGCAAGGGTGTGGGTACAGAAGAATTGTTTTCTTTAAGGCACTGGTAGTTTGACCATGCTCCAGGGAGTGTATGGGCAACACAAATTGGATTCCTGCTCCCCCTCTCCCTCCCTCTTCTCCTACCCTCATACATTTCCCCTGTTCTTCTTGGGGGTTGGGAGGGGGAGGAGATCTAAGGGTAGGAAGGACCTGAGAGGATTGGGAAGTTAGTGTGACAGGGGTTCATGATGCAAAACTTCCAAATTATTAATACAAGTAGTATATATATATATATTTTTAAAGTAAACTGAAGTTCAGAGAGAATGGCTTCTGCTGCTGTTTGCCTCAAGTGTTTGCATTTGCTCTGCAATATCCCCATCTGGTGGCCACTCAGCATCATTTATCATTTCCAACAAAACTTCTAAAAGGAAATACTTTTCTCACAGTTTCATGCTTTATTCTAGCAATGTTCACTGCCCTCTCTGATGATCTGTGAAGTATCATGCACTCAACCCATGTGCAGCACCTGTTACATAATTCATTAATAAATTTTAACACACATTTTCAGTATTTTAAGCACAGGGCCCCCAATGGAGGAGCTAGAGAAAGTATCCAAGGAGCTGAAGGGGGCTGCAACCCTGTAGGTGGAACAACAGTATGAACTAACTAGTACCCCCTGAACTTATGTCTCTAGCTGCATATGTAGCAGAAGATGGCCTANTCGGCCATCATTGGGAAGAGAGGCCCCTTGGTCTTGCAAACTTTATATGACTCAGCACAGGGGAAGGCCAGGGCCAAGAAGGGGGAGTGGGTGGGTAGGGGAGCAGGGGCGGGGGGAGGGTATGGAGAACTTTTGGGATAGCATTTGAAATGTAAATAAAGAAAATAATAATTAAAAAACGAGGTTCTTGTGTTGTATGTATGCTTGTGTGTGTGTGTTTTTGTGAATATCATGTAAATTCATGTTCCTGTGGGCAGTCAGAGGCATAGGTAATCTCTGGACTGAATGACATTAGTACTGAGAACTGGACTTTGGTGCTCCGCAAGAGCAGCAATCACACTTAAACACCTTGTCATGTCTTCATACTAGAATAGGCTTATTTTCTAAGTATCTACTCTGGAGCAAATGTATGGAAGGTAAGTGGGTAATAAAAGCCAGGTGACAATCTCCAAAAAGCCAAACAACCCAATCAAAAATGAGTAATGGAATTAAACAGATTTCACAACAGAGGAATCTCAAAGGGCTGAGAAATGCTTAAAGAAATGTTCAAAGTATTTAGGGATCAGGAAAATGCAAATAAAAACGACCTTGAGATTCCACCTTACACCAATAAGAATGGCTAAGACCAAAAACTCTGGTGACAGCAGATGCTGGTGAGAATGTGGAGAAAGAGGAACACTCCTCCATTTGCTGGTGGGATTGCAAATTGGTACAACTGCTCTGGAAATCAGTCTGGCAGTTTCTCAGGAAATTGGAAGTAGATTTTCCTGAAGACCCAGCAATACCACCCCTGGGAATATACCCAAAAGATGCTCCACCATACCACAGGGCAACAAGCTCCACTGTGTTCATAGAGGCCTTTTCTCTGATAGTCGGAAGCTGGAAACAACCCTGATGTCCCTCAACTGAAGAATGGATACAGAAAATGTATACAAAGGAATACTACTTAGCAATTAAGAAGGAGGATATCATGAGTTTTGCAGGCAAATGGAACTAGAAAATATCATGAGTGAGGTAACTCAGACACAAAAGGACATGCATGGTATGTACTCATTAATAAGAGGGTATAAGCCAAAAGTTACAGAATTCTCAGGATACAATCCACAGAAATTAACAGAAGGTAACCACAGAAGGTTAAAAAGGTGGAGGGCCCAAGTGAGGATATCTCAATCCCACTTTGGAAGGAGAAGAATGCAATCACGGGTGAGGGGGGAACATCAAAAGAGGGACCTGGGTGGAAGAGGAGAGGAGGAGGGGAAAGATGAACATGATCAGGTAGGTATGGGGGAGGGACAGTACTGAAGCCCTGAGGGCCAGCACAAATCTTGGAAACAGGCAACCTTGGGAGGTAGGAGGTACTGGGACCCTTTAGAATGTACCAGAGACCTGGGAGGTGAGAGACTCTCAGGACTCAAAGGGAGAGAACTTAGATGAAATGCTCAACAGTGGGGAGAGGGAACTTGCAGAGCCCACCTCCAGTAGAAAGACAGGGCATGAAGTGACAGACGGGGTTGCCATCCCACAGTCAGGAACTCTGACCCAGAATTGTTCCTGTCTAGGAGAATTGCAACAACAACAAAAAAAATGGAGAAGATCCTGAGGGAGAGGAGATCTAGTGACTGGCCCAAATTGGGATCCAGCTCAGGGTGGGGCGGCTCTGGGGCCTGACACTGTTACCGATGCTCTTGTGTGCTTACAGATGGGAGCCTGGCATGGCTGCCCTCTGAGAGGCCCAACAAGCAGCTGAACGAGTCAGGTTTCCTGTCCAGGGCTTGGGTGAACTGGTTAATGGCAGGAGGTACTTTGAGCGGCTTATAGAGGATGGCTATTTGCCGCTGCGGCCTGATGTAAGCGGGGCCATTTGAAGAAGTGTGTTAGATCTCTTTTGGGCTTCATGTCCTGCCCAATGTCAAAGTTCTTGGGCCCTTTCTTTCTTTCTTTCTTTCTTTCTTTCTTTCTTTCTTTCTTTCTTTCTTTCTTTCTTTCTTTCTTTCCTTCCTTCCTTCCTTCCT
>NC_034613.1:83271623-83275485 GCF_900095145.1 Mus pahari
CACATGAAGCTCAAGAAGAAGGAAGACCGAAGTGAAGATACACCAGTCCTTCTTAAAAGGAGGAACAAAACACCCATGGAAGGAGTTACAGAGACAAAGTGTGGAGCAGACTGAAGGAACGACTATCTGGAAACTGCCATTCCTTGGACCTATTCTTAAACAAAGGTTTGAGCAACTTTTGGCCTATCTGCTTCTTGAGGATGGCAGGGGCTGGGGCCACCTTCTTTCCCTTGGCCTTCTTTCCTTTGGGCATCTTGCTCAGCTAGAGAAGAGAGAAAGAAGAGGGAATTTGGGGTGATAAACAAGAGCCCTCCTCCTTTTTCTTATTCTCATCTTTTTCCTCTTCCTCCTTCCTTCCTTCCCTCTCCCACTCTCTTCCTCCTTCCTTCTTTGTACTTCCCTCCTTCCTTCTCTTCCTCACACTCTCTCATTTATTTCTGTAATGATATAACCAAGGAAATAATCTATAGTTTGTATTAAATCTCACTGATTTTAACTTACTACTTATTTATCGAATTAACTCATATCTATCCTAGCAGGCCAAACAAAAAGAGGTTAGTAGTCTACCACTCCTTACTTTATTCAATAAATGCTTGTTTTTCCTTATGAAAATTTGGTTGTCATATTTTATTCTGGTAAAATGGCATAGCATACAATTTATACTCACCAGTGTTTGGTCTATACCTATTGCCATGCAATCACTGTTAAAATCTACTTCCAGAACAGTTTCTTCACCATGAAAGGAAGTCTATATGAACAGTCATTCACATTGCCTCTTTTCCTCAACAGCTAGAAAACATTACTCTGCTCTTTGAATCTATGAATTTATTTATTATGAATATTTTATATAAATAGAATCATATACCATTTGAGACTTAATGTCTGCATCAAGGTACATTTATGGTCTATCCTGTATCACCATTTTGTTTTTCTATTATTAAACAGCACTCCATTACATAGATGAATCAAATTTTATTTGTTAGTTCAGCAGTTGATGGATGTTTGCAGTATTTCTATCTTTTGGTGATTTAAAATAATGTTTTTATGAGCATAAATGAGCTTTCACTTTTACATGTTTTCAGTTCTTTTTTAAATAAACGACATCCTAGAGTAACTGGATGATGTGATAATTCTATGTTTAATACAAGGAGAAAAGCTAGAATGCTTTGCATGGGAGAATTCCATCTTACATTCCTGTCAGCAAACTACTTGGGTTGCAATTTGTCCAAGTCCTTAACATCATTTATTATTTGCCTTGTAAAAAAAAAACTATATATCTTTAAATTTGAAATCAATTGAATACTAATTTTAATATGGTTGAGTTTCTTTAATTATACTTATAAGCCCTTTGTACAACTATAAGAAGGAAATACTAGTATATATTTTACCAATTTTAATTACATCACCAACATTTTTGTTGTCGTTGTAATTTTTTACTTTTTGTTAGACTTTTTATTTACATTTCAAATGTTATCTCCTTTCTTGGTTTCCCCTCTGAAAATCCCCTATCCCTTACCCCCTCCATCTGCTCCCCAAAACACCCATTCCCATTCCTGGTCCTGGCATTCCCCTATATTGGACCATAGAGCCTTCACAATACCAAGGGTTTTTCCTCCCATTGATGACTGACTAGGCAATCTAATGCTATGAATATAGCTAGAGCCACAAGTTCTACCATGTGTGTTCTTTGATTGGTGGTATAGTTCCAAGGAGCTCTGAGGGTACTGGTTAGTTCATATTGATGTTCCTTCTATGGGGCTTCAGACCCCTTCAGCTCCCTGGGTATTTTTCTGGCTCCTTCATTGGGGACCTTGTGCTCTGTCCAGTGGTTGACTGTGAGCATCCACTTCTGTATTTGCCAGATACTGACCGAGCCTCTCAGGAGACAGCTATATCAGGCCCCTGAGAGCAGGCTCTTGTTGGCATCTGTCTAGTGCCTGGGTTCATTGGCTGTTTATGGGATAGATCCCCAAGTGGGGCAGTCTCTGGATGGTGATTCCTTCAGGCTCAGCTCCAGACTTTGTCTCTGTAACTCCTTCCATGGCTATTTTGTTCCCCATTCTAAGAAAAAAAAAGTATCCACAATTTCGTCTTCCTTCTTGAGTTTCATGTGTTTTGAAAATTGTATCTTGGGTATTCTAAGTTTCTGGACGACAATCTACTTATCAGTGAGTGCATATCATGTGTGTTCTTTTGTGATTGGGTTACCTTACTCAGGGTGATATCCTCCAGATCCATCCATATGCCTAAAAATTTCATAAATCCATTGCTTTTAATAGCTGAGTAGTACTCCATTGTGTAAATGTACCACATATTCTGAATCAGTTCTTCTGACTAGGACTTCAAGTACTATACTGAATAGGTAGGGAGAGTGGGCAGCCTTTTCTAGTCCCTCATTTCAGTGGGATTGCTTCGAGTTTCTCTCCATTTACTTTGGTGGTGGCTACTGGTTTGCTGTATATTGCTTTTCTTATGTTTAGGTATGGGCCTTGAATTCCTGATCATTCCAAGACTTTTATCATGAAGGGGTGTTGGATTTTGTCAAATGCTTTCTCAGCATCTAATGAGATGATCATGTTGTTTTTGTTCTTAAGTTTGTTTATATAGTGGATTACATTGATGTATCTCTGTATATTAAACCACCCCTGCATCCCTGGGATGAAGCCTACTTGGTCATGATGGATGATCATTTTGATGTGTTCTTGGATTCAGTTTGCGAGGATTTTATTGAGTATTTTTGCATCGATATTCATAAGGGAAATTGGCCTGAAGTTCTCTTTCTTTGTTGGGTCTTTGTGTGGTTTAGGTATCAGAGTAATTGTGGCTTCATAGGATGAATTGGGTAGAGTACCTTCTGTTTCTATTTTGTGGAATAGTTTGATTAGAATTGGAATTAGGTATTCTTTGAAGGTCTGATAGAACTCTGCACTAAACCCATCTTGTCCTGAGCTTTTTTTTTTTTTTTTTTTTTTTGGTTGGGAGACTATTAATGACTGCTTCTATTTCTTTAGGGGACATAGGACTGTTTAGATCATTTATCTGATTCTGATTTAACTTTGGTACCTGGTATCTGTCTAGGAAATTGTCCATTTCATTCAGGTATTCCAGTTTTGTTGAGTATAGCCTTTTGTAGCAGGATCTGATGATGCTTTGGATTTCCTCNGGATCTGTTGTTATGACTCCCTTTTCATTTCTGATTTTGTTAATTAGGATGCTGTCCCTGTGCCCTCTAGTGAGTCTGGCAAAGTGTTTCTCTATCTTGTTGATTTTCTCAAAGAACCAGCTCCTGATTTGGTTGATTCTTTGAATAGCTCTTTTTGTTTCCACTTGGTTGATTTCAGCCCTGGGTTTGATTATTTCCTGCCATCTACCCTCTTGGGTGAATATGCTTCCTTTTGTTCTAGAGCTTTTAGATGTGATGTCAAGCTGCTGGTGTAAGCTCTCTCCAGTTTCTTTTTGGCAGCACTCAGAGTTTTCCTCTTAGGTCTACTTTCATTGTGTCCCATAAGTTTGGATATGTTGTGGCTTCATTAGACTCTAAAAATTCTTTAATTTCTTCCTCGAGCAAGTTATCATTGAGTAGAATGTTGTTCAGCTTCAACATGAATGTTGGCATTCTATTATTTATGTTGTTATTGAAGATCATCCTTAGTCTGTGGTGATCTGATAGGATGCATGGGATAATTTCAATATTTTTGTATCTGTTGAGGCCTGTTTTGTGACCAATTATATGGTCAGTTTTGGGGAAGTTACCATGAGGTGCTGAGAAGAAGGCATATTCTTTTGTTTTAGGATAAAATGTTCTGTAGATATCTGTTAAAACTATTTGTTTCCTAACTTCTGTTAGTTTCACTGTGTCTCC
>NC_034613.1:83276444-83278720 GCF_900095145.1 Mus pahari
TTTTCTGGTGTGATGGTGTATCCAGGACTTGCTATGGTGGGAGNGTTTGGTTCTGATGATGCCAAGTAACCTTGGTTTCTGTTGCTTCTGTTCTTATGCTTGCCTCCTGCCATCTGATTATCTCAAGTGTTTGCTGCCCTTGATATATCTGATTGGAGCCTGTCCTTCTTATAATCCCAGTTGATTCAGGACTCCTCAGAGTCCAGTTTTCTCTGTGATCCTGTGATTCTGGGCTACTATGAACCTGAGATTCTGGGTGTCAGAGTTCTTGGCAGTCAAGCTTCCTCTGAGACCCTGAGATCCTGTAGTGACCAAACTCCTGTTATCCTAGCATCCTGGAATCCTAAGATCCTGGGAGTGTTACAGTGCCTGGAATCAGTGTCTCCTCTGAGGACCGTGGGGCTGTCTGGTGTGTTCGAAACCAAGGTATACCAGTACTGATCAGAAGGAAGCCAAGCTGCTGGTCAGGCAGGGCTCCTGTGTCCTTGCTCCTGCTGTCACAGGCCCATCGCATTCGGATTAGAACCGATGTTGTGTTCTGCTCATCAGTGATCCTATGATCGTGTGGAGAGTCCTCTGGGGACCTTAGGGCCTTCCGCTGTGTTTGTGCCCAGCTGGAGCTGGATCTGATGGGAAGTGACTTATTTCCCTGGGTATGTCGGTTTTCTGCTTCCCTGCTGCTGGCTCAGGCCTGGGACCCACCAACATATTTTTATGTTGCAGACATTCTTTATATCTTCTGGACTTAAAGAAAAATAAGCATAAAATGTCCTTCATTTTGAGGGCTGTTTTTTCACTTTTAAATAATTTCCATTGGTAATGAATGTTGTTAAATTTTATGACATTAATTGCTTTTCTTTTCTTTCATTTCTTGAAATTTTTATTTCATGTGTAAGGAACAGTCAAAACAAAGGATCACAAAGAATTACCCATATTTTTATTAGGATTTTTGTGGTTTGTTGCTTTTATGTTTAGGTATTTGAGTTACTTTCATTTAGTTGCTTTTGTATAGACTAAGGTACGCTCTAAATTCTTTTGTTGATGAATATTAAATTCGTCTAGCAAAGTTCATTGTGAGAGGCTCCTAAGATTCAATGGTCCTGACCTTAGCCAGAATGGACAACAGTGGGGAGATGAAACCTGAAGAGACCACCTCTAGTAGATAGATCTGGCCCTCCAGTGGAGGAATGGGGTCACCAATATACCTTCAAATTTTTTGACCCAAGATTGTTCCTGTCTAAAAGACACACAGAAACAAAAATGGAGCAGAAACTGAAGAAAAGGCTATCAAGTGACTGGTCCAACTTGGGATTATTCCCATGGGTGGGCACCAGTTCCTGACACAATTATTGATGTCATGTTATTCTTGCAGACAACAGCCTAGCATGGCTGTCCTCTGAGAGGATCTACCAGCAGATGACTGAGAGATGCACATACTTAGGGCCAACCATTGGACTGGAGTCAGGTACCCCTTTGGAAGAGTAGGAGGATTGAAGGAACTGAAGGGGATGGCAACCCCATAGGAAGAACAACAGTGTCAACTAACCAGACCCCTGGGAACTCTCAGGGACTAAGCCACCAAACAAAGAGCATGCATGGACTGGTCTGAGGCCCCTGGCACATATGTAGCAGAGGACTGCCTTATCTGACCTCAGTGGGAGATGGTGTCCCTAATCCTGTAGGGACTTTATGCCCCAGGGAAGGTGGATGTGGGAGTTGGGTAGGGTGAGGTGGGGGTGTGTGGGTGGGTAGGGGAGCACCTTCTCAGAAGCAAAGTGGTGAGGGATGGTGTTAAGAACTCTGGGAGGGGTGACAGGGAAGGGGGGATAACATTTGCAATGTAAATAAATAATTTAAAAAAGTGACTGAGAAATCAGAAATAAACAGAAGAAATGCAAACATGTTAAATAAAATTGGAAGATAATGTGAAAAAATAAAAATTAAAAAGTTCTGGTTTGACATTATAGATTCTACAATGCCAGAAAAGTGCACACATAAAATAGTTAACATGTTTGTTCTATAAAGGAGCACTAATGTAGTTCAAAATAAATCACTTTGTAATTTTCAGATCTTCAGCATTATTCTTGTAAAACAGCAGGTGGCGCAAGAGACCAATGTAAAAATACAAAGTACAACAGCAGCAAGGTAGGCTTTATGGCCTTTTTTTTTTTTTTTTTTTTTTTTTTTTAATATTTAATAGAGCATGAAGAAATGTACTTTTTTTACATACAAAACTCATGATGTTTTTATTAACCTTAAACACATGTATGTGCTTA
>NC_034613.1:83278812-83287942 GCF_900095145.1 Mus pahari
ACAAAGTACAACAGCAGCAAGGTAGGCTTTATGGCTTTTTTTTTTTTTTTTTTTTTTTTTTTGTAAAATTGCTTTGCAAAGGATAAATGCAATATACTTTCCAAATTTTCAGGTGATGTTTTTATTAACCTTAAACACATGTATGTGCTTATACACTATCATTTAATTCTTTTATTAATATTTCTTTAATGTATATCTTACAATGGTATTGTTTTAGGCCCTGGAAATGTAACAGTGAACAACAGAAATAACAATTCCTGCCCTTGTGAAGAGGAGTTAATTATCCTCCTCTACTTAGTTTTCTCCCCTTCAACTGAAGCCTTTGGAGACTCACATCGCACATCTTTCTCTCTCTAACACTGTTTTGATGCTTAGCAATTTGTAGTGACTCTGGACTCGAGCACCATTTTTCACAACCCAAAGAAGTACAACTGCTGAAATCTGTGAAACACTCAAACATAGCACACTATCTAATAGACATCAGCTCCTAGACATATGGGAACACAAGGCATGTACTCATGAACCTGCAATCAGAAGCATTTACTAGAAAACCTATATAGTATAGTAGCTGTTTAGTAAGTAGTAATGTTTGTAATTTTGGAATCACATAAATCCTGAATCTAAATATAAAAGTTTAACAGTTCATTCTTTAATACCACAAATAGCGGTATTCTTTCTGTCCAGGTTAACCATTCCCTTGACCTGTGCTCTTTTGTTTTTTAATGTTTATTCTTGAGAACTTCATACAGAATTTCCTATATAACCCCCATTTGCACTTTCCCACCCTCCCCAAATCCTGAGACTACAACAACCACACTCAAAACATCTTATCTTTTATCTTTTTCATTTTTCTAATTACTTATATATTTTTTACAGTCCAGTCATTAGCCTCCTCCCGGTCTGCCCTCCCACAGTTCCTCATCCTATTCCTTCTCCCCCTTTCTCAAAGAGGATGTCCTCACACCCCCACAGTTCGCCCACCCCTGCCAGGCCTCCCCACTCCCTGGGGTCTCAGGTCTCTCCAGGGTTAGTCACCTCTTTTCTCACTGAGGCCAGACCAGGCAGTCCTCTGCTGTATATGTGTCAGGGACCTTGGACCAACTAATGTATGCTGCCTAGTTGGTGGCTCAGTGTCTGAGAGATCTCGTGGGTTCAGGCTAGTTAAGACTGCTGGTCTTCCTATGGGGTCACCGTCCTCCTCAGTTTCTTCCAACCTTTCCCTGATTCAACCACAGGGGTTTTCAACTTCAGTCCAATGGTTGGGTGTAAGTATCTGCACCTGTCTCAGTCAGCTGCTTCTTATGCCTCTTGGAGGACAGTCATGCTAGGCTGCTGTCTGTAAGCACACTGTAGCGTCAGTAGTAGTGTCAGGCCTTGTAGCCTCCCCTTGAACTGGATCCCAATTTGGACTGTTCATTGGACCTCCTTTCCCTCAGTCTCTTTTCCATTTTTGTCCCTGAAGTCCTTTTAGACAGGGACAAATCTGGGTCAGAGTTTTTCAATGTGGGTTGACAACCCCATCCCTCCACTTGATGCCCTGTCTTTCTACTGGAGGTGGATTCTACACATTCTACCTCCCCACTGTTGGGCATTTCATCTAATGTTCCTCCTGTTAACTCTGGAGAATTCTTCACCTCCCAGGTCTCTGGTACATTCTAGAGGCATCCCCCATCTCATACCTCCTAAGGTTGCATGTTTCCATTCATTCTGCTGGCCTTCAAGGCTTCTTTCCTTTTTCCCACTCCCCCAATACCTGATCTTATTCCCCTTTGCCCCCATTCCCCTCTCTCACCCAGGTTCCCCCCTCCATCTGCCTTCTGTGATTGTTTTCTTCTCCCTTGAGGGGAATCTCAAATGACCAAGAAGTACTTTAAAAATGTTCAAATTCCTTAGTGATCAGGGAAATGCAAATCAAAATGACCCTAGGACTCTTCCTTACACTAATCAGAATGGCCAAGATCAAAAATGTAGGTGATACCACATATTGGCAAGGATGTGGAGAAGAGGAACATTCCTGCATTGCTGGTGGGATTGTAAACTGGTACAACCACTCTGGAAATCAATCTGGAGGTTCCTCAGAAAACTGGAAATAGATCTCCCTGAAGACCCAGCAATACCGCTCCGGGGAATATACCTAAAAGATGCCCCACCATACCACAGGGCAGCATGTTGCACTATGTTCATAGTGTCCTTATGTGTGATAGCCAGAAGTTGGAAAAAAACAGATGTCCCTCAACTGAAGAATGGATACAGAAAATGTAATTCATTTATACAAAAATACTTTTCAGCTATTAAGAAGGAGGACATTATGAATTTTGCAGGCAAATGGATGGAACTAGAAAATATCATCCCGAATGAGGTAACTGAGACCCAAAAGGACATGCATGGTATGTACTCACTAATAAGTGGATATTAGCCAAAACAGTACGGAATATCCAGGATACAATTTACAGAACTCCAAAAGGTTAACACTCCCAAGGACCTATGTTCTTAAATCTTGAGTTTTGCCTCTTCTCTTTCAAAGTTACCACTTCACCAGTAATTTTATATATATATATATATATATATATATATATATATATATATATATATCTCTCCATTCCTAATAACCTCTCCATTTCTACTTTCTTGACATCTGTAATTATATATAGATATAGATATATAGATACATAAATATAATTTAAAAACTTAATATCTAACCTTTATTTCTACTATATATGTCTTTCCTTATTTCATCTACTTAATCTAATATCTTGCAAATACTTAAAATACTTAAATTTGTTATTGATTATGTCCACTTATGTCCACAGGAAAGTGTATAATGAGATTTGATTCTCTGTGTATTGATACTGAAAGATAACTAAATTATGAAAATGTTACTTCATGAATGACACTACTGGTTTTAAAATGTCTTAATTCTTGTTTAATTTTCTTTTTGCTTCCAACTTCAATACAAAGCTAAATAACAAAGAGGTTCAACCAATTTATTTTATCTCACCTTCCCGGTTGAGCCTTCTTTAAATATCTGACCACTGACCAAGCTACAGGTGATGCAGGAAGAGACTTTCTTAGGTAGCACCATCATGAGTTTGATGAAGTGTTAGGGACAAAAGGATGTTTTCATGCATGTGCCTGTTTATATTTACTCAGTTCTTGAGTCTAAGCCCTAGACTGAAGATGAATTATGAGCATCAGACATTATTAGGGAACAAGAAAGGAGCCATCTCTTTGTTATAACATTCTAAGCAAAAATCTTTAGAATTTCACTCTGGTTTCCTGGCCATTTATCCTCGGTGACTCATATCTGATGCATGATTCTGGCAGATGTGGCCCAGGTCCTTGGCTGGCAAACTCGAGAGATATGTTACCATTTCCAAAGTAGACTTAAAGAGACTGTCTTAAATTTACAGTCTTGTAGTATTTTGTATATCTTTTTGCCTAAAAGTTAAATATTTATGATGCTTATGATTGCTGTCAAAGACTCAGCATAAGTTTTAGAAGAAGAAGTCCTATTTAAAATAAGAAGCCCAACAAGGCTCTGCCCTGGGTTGAAAACCAGAACTCACCAGTGTTCCAAGCCGAAGGATGATCAGATGTGAGGAAATCATCATCGCCTATGCAAAGCCTGAATAGGACATTTCCAAGGCATTAGTGCTCTTGTAAAGAACCAGCATACTAGTTTGCTGTCTTCTGTAGGCATAAAATGTTTGCAACCTATTTTTAATAATGGTTCAAACTCTCCTCTCTCACCAACCAACAGAGGTAGTAGAAGTGATATGGGGGAAATGGGCATGTTCAGCAACCTGTTCAGTGGAGTTCTTTGGGGGTGAACTTTGTCTTCTTTGGCAGCAGTTCAATCCTGTAGCAAACACCAAACTCAACTCAGAAGCAGCAGACCAGTCCTCTAGGCTAGCAGACACCAGGCATGATCAAGAAGGTGCAGTCCAGTGCTTTTGGCAGGCAAACAACAGACATGAACCAGCAGCTGTAGTTCAATCTTGAAGAAACTACAAAAGCTCTCCAACTGGCCTGAGGTGAGGGTCTTGGAAACAACAAACTGCCTCAGGAACCTTACAAGCAGTTTTTGGGCAAGTTTCTCTCCATGGCTGTGGTACCACAAGTTGAACTCAACAGCGCTATGTAAGGTGGACCAATATGTGACTGTCATTAGCAATGAATAGTGGGGCAGTGTAAACCAAACTAATGCTCAGTGCTCCTCTCCAACTCTCTGTGGGATCATATTTATATTCCTTCATCACAGGTGCTTCTTTTTTATTAGATATTTTCTTTATTTACATTTCAAATGCTATCCCAAAAGTTCCCTGTATCCTTCCCCTGCCCTGTTCCCCTACCCACCCACTCCCACTTCTTGGCCCTGGCGTTCCCCTGTACTGAGGCATATAAAGTTTGCAAGACCAAGGGGGCTCTCTTCCCAATGATGGCCAAATAGGCCATCTTCTGCTACATATGCAGCTAGAGACACGAGCTCTGGGGGTACTGGATCACAGGTCCTTCTATGTGTTTGCCATATCAAGACAGTCTTCCACCTGTGTGCCCAGCAAAACATCATTTGACATAACTAACATTCCAAAGAACTAGGAGTTTCCACTTCAGTCTTCCATGTTAGAATTTTAGTACATTCATTCAGGTTTTTATATCAGAATGCCACACAGATTAAGAATAAACAATAGGAATTTATTTCTTGTAGTTTTTGGAGGGTGTGAAGGGTAAGTATCTAATCCTTTATTGGTGTACATTACATTTAATATTTTACTCTTTTTCTCTCATCTATTTCCTTTTGAGTTTTCCAATCTACCTTGATATTTTCCAAATATTATTTTACAGTAAAAATCTTTTTAAAACTCAAAACAACTTTTCAGAACAACATCCCTCGTATGCTTTAACTTACAACCAGCCTTCTGCATCATGTTTTATTATATAAGTTACAGAGGCCACCTCAAGTAGAGAGGCACAGATCCCAGATAAGGAATTGAGCCACCCATCAATTTCAAAAATTTTAACCCATAATTGTTCCTGTCTAAAGGAAATGAAGGGATAAAGAGTGGAGTAGACACTGAAGGAAAGGCCATCAGAGACCACCCCACCTTGGAATCCATCCCATCTGCAGACACCAAACACTGGCACTATTGCTGACTCCAAGAAGTGTTTGCTGATAGGAGCCTGGTGTAGCTAGCTGTCCCCTGAGATGCTCTGCCAGCACCCGACTAATACAGATGCAGATGCTTGCAGCCAACTATTAGACTATGCCTGGGGTCCCCAATGGAAGAGCTAGGGGAAGGAATGAAGGAGCTGGAGGGGTTAGCAACCCCATAGGAAGAACATCAGCTAACTGGACCCCTAGAGCTGTCAGAGACTAAACCACCAACCACTAAACTACCAACCAAAGAGTATACATGGATGGGTCCATGGCTCCTGCTACATATGTAGCAGAGGATGTCCTTATCTCGCATCAATAGAAGGGAGGCCCTTGGTCCTGTGAAAGCTTGATGCCCTAGCATGGGTGTGTGTGTGTGCTAGAAATGTGAGGTGGGAGTGGGTAGGTGGGTGGGTGGGGGAGCAACATCTTATAGGCAAAGGGGAGGAGATGGGATGGAGGATTTGCAGAGAGGAGACTGAGAAGGGGGATAACATTTGAAATGTAAAAAAATAAAATGACTAACTAAAATACCTAAGAGAGTGCCAACCTTTTCCTAATTGTTTTCCTTATATCTAGTCTTTTTTTTTCTCCACTGAGTCCAAAGTCATCTTAATAACAGCTTCTTATTATGTACCACACTATAATTCATGAACCTTCGGGTAATTTGTTCACATTATTGAAACAGAATGGTACCCATATGGTCATATTTGTTCCAATCCCATCATTTGATTCCAGTTCCTTTATAAATGATGTATTCGTCTATTCTCAGATTTTTTTGGCTTCCTTCAAGACTACTTCAAATCCAGTAGCCCTGACTCATTTCTATTTCTTTTATTTAAATTCCAATGTTTGTTTAGGCCCAGTCTTCAAGTTGAACTTGAAACACTCTAACTTCAGATTATTCAGCTTGACTATTATAATTTTGATGGTAAATTATGTGCCCATTTAGTTCTTTCATATGCTCACAGTCACCTATTTCACAACTAATTTTTGACTCAGCATAATTTGTCAATACCAATATTTTGCAAAGAATTTACAAAATATATCTACTGAAGGTATACAATCTGGAAAACTAATGAACATTTCTATTCCTATGCATTTTTCTGATTACCAACAAATATAAACAGTGTCCTTCACTGATTGATCAAACTTCTGAGGATAAATTCTAGGCTAAAAATGGATGGATCTGGAGGATATCATCCTGAGTGAGGTAACCCAATCACAAAAGAACAAACATGATATGCACTTATTGATAAATGGATATTAGTTCAGAAACTTAGACTACCCAAGATACAATTTGCAAAACACATGAAACTCAAGAGGAAGGAAAACCAAACAAAGTGTGGATAGTTCGTTCCTTCTTAGAAAAGAGAACAAAATACCCATGGAAGGAGTTACAGAGACAAAGTTCGGAGCTGAGACAGAAGGAAGGACCATCTAGCGACTGCCCCACCTGGGGATCCATCCCATAAACAACCACCAAACCCAGACACTATTGCATATGCCAATAAGAGCTTGCTGACAGGACCCTGATATAGCTATCTCTTGTGAGGCTATGCCAGTGCCTGGCAAATACAGAAGTGGATGCTCACAGTCATCTATTGGGTGGAACACAGGGCCCCCAATGAAGGACCTAGAGAAAGTATACAAGGAGCTGAAGGGGTCTGCAACCCTATAGGAGGAGCAACAATCTGAACTAACCAGTACCCCCAGAACTCGTGTCTCTAGCTGCATATGTAGCAGAAGATGGCCTTTGGTCTTATGAAGATTATATGCCCCAGTACAGGGGAATGCCAGGCCAGGAAGCAGGAGTGGGTGGGTTGGGGAGCAGGGCAGGGGGAGGGTATAGAGGACTTTCGGAGAGGAAACTAGGAGAGGAGATAGCATTTGAAATGTAAATGAAGAAAATATCTAATAAAAAATTTTAGGCTAAAACAAAGAAAAGAAATCTTGTTGTGTGGTTCTGGTAAAACTTTTAGTTAAGGCACACATACACACAAAAACCAAGTCATACCAGAAAAATGATATATGATTTTATTGACATTGAAAATTTGGGACCTATGTGAGAGTGAATTTTCTTTTTTTCTTTTTCTTTTTTTTTTTGGAATTTTTTCTTTTATTTTATTAGATATTTTCTTCATTTACCTTTCGATTGCTATCCTGAAAGTCCCCTATACCATTCCCTCACCCTGCTCTCCAACCCACACAGTCCCACCTCCTGGCCCTGGTATTCCCCTGTACTGGGGCATATAATCTTCGCAAGACCAAGGGCCTCTCCACCCAATCACAAAAGAGCTCACATGATATGCACTCACTGATAAGTAGATATTAGCCCAGAAACTTAGAATACCCAAGATACAATTTGCAAAACAAATGAAACTGAAGAAGACGGAAGACCAAAGTGTCAATACTTTGATACTTTGTTCCTCCTTAGAATGGGGAACAAAATACCCATGGAAGGAGTTACAGAGTTAAAGTTTGGAGCTGATATGGAGGACCATCTAGAGATTGACTTTTCTAAAACGTTAAAGAAACAGGAGTTGGGACATATCTCAGTAAATGAAGAGCTTGTTATGTAAGCCTAAAAAACTCAATCTGTTCCCCTGAACCCATGAAGAAGACTGAATTCTAGTGGTGTGTACTTGCCAACACAGAACTGGGGAACTCAGAGGACTCCTGGGACTTTCTGACAAGCCAACCTAGACTAATTTGTACGATCCATGCCAATATGAGACCCTATATCAAAGAACATGGTAGACAGTTCCTGAGGTAAATACCCAATGTTTATCTCTTTTGCCCTCATTTTGCAGAAGCGAAACATAAAGAAAGAAAGCAGTAAGAGATCACTAACATACCATATTGATTTTAAAAAGTGATCCATATCATTAGCCATTATGGAAATATAAATTAATACTGCTTTGAGATTTCATCTTACCCTAGCTAAAATGGCTACCATCAACAAAACAAATGGCAAAAGATGTTGGCTAAGATTTGGAGGAAGAGGAACCGTAATTCATTGTAGAAATGAAATCTGATACAGTTACTATGGAAATCATTAATACACATTATACTTAACATTTCACTCTTTTTTTTCAATCTCCTTTCAAATCTTCCAATCTCCCCACAAATAGCATTTCCATAGTACCAATATGCACTAAGATTGGAAATATACTCAAAGGACTTTGTATTTTATCCAAAGATATTTGCACATCCATGTTTGTTGTCCCTGTGTTCACAACACCTTGGAATGATAGATAGGTAATACAAATATGGTTTATGTATAAAATGAAGTTTTATTTCAGTGTAAAGGGAAATGAAATGGCAAGATTTATAGGAAAGTGAATGTTCTGGGAAAATACTATATGAAATGATTTAATCCAGGCTCAAAAAGACAAATGTCATGTGTTCTCTCATATGAAGATTTGCTTTGAATTTCCAGATTTTTGTGTTTGTATTGGAGTAACTTGAAGTCAACACTCAGAAAAGGAACCATGAGATGGTGAAAGTTAGAGAAGATGTCTTGATAAAGGCAGTAATGCACAAATGATATGAAAGTAGAGAGTGATGATACAAAGAACGTCAAGGTTTAAAAGGAGATGAAGATGTGGTTGTGGGAGAAAGGTAGGAGCTGGGAAGTGAGTTAAGAGAAATATAAACACGAATCTAGCCACAATTCCTTTCTCTACAATGGTGTACAACCTAGAAGATATGCTAGGGCAATGGTGGCATAAAGCTTGTGTGAATAACCAAAGAATAGTTGATTTGACATAAGGCTCTAATAGTGCGTGTGACCAAGAAACTGATATTAGAAAGCCTGGGAGTCGGTGAGCCGCCGCCGGAGCTGCGGACGGTTTGCCCGAGCCCGTTAGCGCCGCCGGCCCCAGAGTCCCCCCGCCGCCGCCGCCATGTCCCGATACCTGCGCCCCCCCAACACGTCTCTGTTCGTTAGGAACGTGGCGGACGACACCAGGT
>NC_034613.1:83288727-83298171 GCF_900095145.1 Mus pahari
AGTCAAGATCACAGTCTAGGTCTAGGTCAAAATCTAGATCAAGGTCTTGGACTAGTCCCAAGTCCAGTGGCCACTGACTAGTATAAATTATGATACTTCTAGGCATGTATCATTCATTTACTCATAGTTTGGTATACTTAAATTATCAGGAATACAATGTTGCAATGATGCGTTTAAAAACAAACTTAACTTGTTAGTTTTCCCTGTACTGGGCAATGGTTATAATTAAAAAGATGTGCTGTTGAGAAGCCACTCTTAAGAGTCCAGTTTGTTTAATGTTATGGGCAGCTACCAATTTGTGGTGTCTCTGTATATTTTTNTAAAGATTCTCATTTTTTTATGCTTGAAGTATTTGGTGAAAAGATGTTGGTTGACCATAATTTGCAACATTGTCTTATTAGAAATAAATTTTCATATCCATATTTGGTAGAACTGTTAACCTAGAAATGTAGCCTGCTAATAAGATAGAGTGATACAGAAGTGAAGTGGTAGCCACATTACAACACTGACTGCTCAGACACTTTTAGGTTCAGGGTGGACCTTTATGTCTTGTCAAGATGTCTAAGCCCATGATGATTATTTATGATGCAATGAGGAATAGTTCTTTTGTTAACTCCACTGTCTGGGGATTGATGCCAACTGGGTTAAAGAGCGTTTTTCAGGGAGACTACCCTTTTCACTGAAACATGGAGCCTTCACTGTTTTCCCCACCTCAATCCCTGCGGGTTTCTTTAAGATTTGGAACATTAAAGCATAAGGGAAAAAAACCTCCCCCTTAAGTTTTGAAGTGTGTCAATGATTGCAGAAATCACTTAAGGGGAAAAGACTGTTCTTAGTATAGTTTCTCTAAAATTTAACTATTGTTGATCATTGTTATTTAGGGGTTTTGTTTTGTTGTTTGTTTTTTTCTGTTAGAAACAAGTGAACTGTTTGAAAATACATTTTTGTTTATATGCATAGTGTAAAACAAACTGAATTTTGATGCTCACAGCACTTGCCATGTGCGTTTATATCAACATCTGCCTGTTCCTCAGAGGGGAGGCTAGCTCTCCACACCACAGTTTATTATTAATATGAGACNGGCTGAGAAGATAACACTCCTAGGTGATTTTGTGGTGCCGTGAATTTTTTGGAAAAGTTGAGTTTCAAACAAAAGCCACATCACTTAGTTGAAATGATACCCTTAAATATTTATAATTTCTAGTATTTCAAGATTGTTTTGGAGGCAATAAAATGACTTGAAATGTCCGGTGTCATTTCAGAATACAAAGCTAGTATCTCTAAGATCTTAGATTCNTTACAGATNTGAGTGAAGATACTGTGGGAGACGATTCTCCCAGAGGATTACCTTATTTTTCCTTTCAATTTTGTTTTTAGAAATTTAGTCCTTGCTTGTAGACAACAAAAGATGGTTTTAAGAACTGTTTGTGGAATGTGTTTGGAGGGTTAATTCTAGAACCTTTGTATATTTAATAGTATTTCTAACTTTTATTTCTTTACTGTTTGCAGTTAATGTTCTTGTTCTGCTATGCAATCATTTATATGCACGTTTCTTTAATTTTTTTAGATTTTCCTGGATGTATAGTTAAAACAACAAAGTCTATTTAAAACTGTAGTGGTAGTTTGCAGTTCTAGCAAAGAGGAAAGTTGTGGGGTTAAACTTTGTATTTTCTTTCTTATAGAAGCTTCTAAAAAGGTATTTTTATATGTTCTTTTTAACAAATATTGTGTACAACCTTTAAAACATCAATGTTTGGATCAAAACAAGACCCAGCTTATTTTCTGCTTGCTGTAAATTAAGCAAAGATGCTATAATAAAAACAAAATGAAGGAAATAAAAAAAAAAAAAAAAAAAGAAAGCCTGGGAGTCAAGGGGGGAAACCAAATAGTACTACTGGTTTTGTTTTGTTTTTTAAGGTAGTGATAAAATGACTCCTAATTATATTCTGCTATACTCACAGATCAGAGCCTGCCTCAGTCATCATTAGAGAAGCTTCCACTTGCAGAAGATCAGAGCAAATATAGAGACCACAGCCAGACAATATGCAGAGAGTGAGAGACCTTAAAACACTCGTTTATAAATGGGATATCTCCATCAGATCTCACTATTCAAGGCTTTGGAAACCTTCATAAGAGGATACAAAACCATATAAGAGACAGAGGAAATGGAACACTCAAAGAAAACAAGGACTTCTAAATCACCAGGAGGAAAACTCATATGAAGTCACAGGGCCTGAAACAGAATTCACAGGGCCTTCACATGTCTGCACCTCGTCCTCTGACCTTATATTATGGCGTTTAGTTTAGTGCTTTTATTGTGTTCCTGAATGTGTGAATGAGTGGTTCCCTGATGCCTCTGCCATCTCTTGTGCTCTTTTACTTCTCTTGGTTTGTCTTGTCCAACTTCAGTGTAATAGTTTCTGCCAGGGTAAAGGTTAAGAACTGAATTGTCATTTATGTCTGCTGAGAGAGGGGAAATCAGGCTTCTCCAATGTGGTGACATTAAGTATATCAACCACTCCAGAGCAGGCCTCATGTTCAGGAATAGATGGCCAACATTTAATGGACTCCGCAATTTTTCTTGTGCTATTATTTTGTTATAGATTGAAGGGTTTTTGTTGTTGTTGTTGTTGTTGAGGAGGAGGAGGAGGATGTATTTGGGGGGCATTTTGTTTTATTTTCTTGGTTTTAGAGGTATGTTTCTGTTTTTGAGAAAGAACTTAAAGTTGGTGGGTAGGGAAGGGAAAGTATCTGGAAAGACATTGGAGAGGGGAAGAATATCATCAACATATATTTAAATTTAAAGCTAAAATTGTTTTAAGTAATAAAAATATAATAAAAAAGAAAAAAGAAAACTTGTTTCAAGGGGAAAAATCAGGGTGAATGAAAAAACATATATAATATGCCTACTAGTTTATAAACTAATTAAAAAATTCAATAATTAAAACAGAATGATGATATAAGTGTTCTATGTTGGTGGAAATGATGCTCCCAGAAGTCATGCATTTAAAAATGAAAAGCCTATTAAAGGTTTAAAGTGCCTCCCTTAATTATTGGCCAGGCAGCTCCGAAAAGCTCTCCAAACAATGCCAGCTACTGACATTTCTCTTTGTCACTCTCCAGAATGAGATGTTAGAACCATATTGCTGAAGATACTACTCACTTGGAGTAAGAATACATAAAGCTTAGGCTGGAAGCTTCCTCCCTGCTGGCTTGCATTAATAGTGCCAGATGGTTCTATGTAGGCTGCTGTGGGAGAACATTCATCAACAACCTTTTCCACCTGTGAACCCTGCACGCCACAGTAGCAACCAGCCAGGAAAAAAAGAATTATGTCCACAGATGCAATTGTAGCATGACAGCATTGAAAATAACCAATCACTTTCGGAGAGGACCCTAGCAAATTCATGTTTGGCACCATAAATTGCTTATGGCTGAGAGGAGTCCACAAGGGGAAATTTACTACTGACATTTCACTAAAAGAACAACTATGCCTTCTGGATATGTGTGTTTACATTCATAAGACAATGCCTCTCCTAGCCTCAACCACCGATGCTTCTTTTTCCAGAGAGCAACAGTTAATACAGAAACTCATACCTTCTCAAAATGTAGAAAATAAATGACTGTTTAGGATTTAGCCCAAAATGTTACAGCTATAGGACCGGACCTACCCCCAGGACTCAGAGGAAATAGTAGAAAAGGAGTCAGAAAGATTGATTGGAAGAGCCAAAAGATTGGGGGCACTGCAGCTGCTTATTTCATAATATATCCTATGCCCAGTTTTCTCCTAGTGAATGTACTAACCTTAGACAAATAAAAGTGATCAAAGTAAGAACAGAGATGAGCCTTGGATTTGAGGCTCACTACATACCTACCTACAATTCACCTTGTCTGTGTTGTCTCTAATTAATCATCACTACCTTAAGTAATAGAGTAACACTCCAACCATACTTCTCATTTTGCTTCCATCACAACATTCTTTGCATCATTTGCTTTCCTGGGAAATATTATTCATCTCTTCTTCTTGTAAGTTTTTCTCATCCCCATCTTAAGTTTTCTTTTAAGACACACCAGAACTCAATTCCTATTTCCCTTATTAAGATTCTCTTAACTCTGGGAAGGATAACATGGCACCAACAATTGCACTGAAAACAAGCATCAGGCACATAAAAGCTAACTGATTTCTTGCTCTTCCAGTGGAATTTAAGATCCAATCTATATGTCTTAATATATGTTAAGCAATGTCTATATTATTGTAATCATCAGTGAAAACACACATCTGCTTCAAATATACAACTTTAACACAAAGATTAAGTAAGTTATCTTTCCCATTACTCCCCACATTTTATCTTTCTTTTTCTGTAGACATAGATGCATTCACTCAATTATGTCTCCTTCAAGTCATGGTAGAATTCCAGAATCTTGGAATTTCTGCAACTAAGGAAGTAACAGGAACATCGTTCCTAGTCATAGCCACCTTTATCTTTAAATATGTAAGAACCAGATACTTTAAATGTGTAAGAGAATGGTTATTTGAAATGGAATTTCATCATTTGAAATTGGAATATGCACATATCCCAATTATATATGATATATATGATTTATGTCAGGATTTTTTAGTCCATAAGTCACCATGAACATGTTGTCTTCTTATAGAGGCAACAGAAGGTTGAAGATAAAATGGGAACATTGTCAGCTGGAGGTTTCGTTGTGTTCTATAGTGACACTGGGTAGTTTCTAATCTGGAGGATGATCCTAAGTAAACACACCTTGCTTCACCTTCAGGCTGTCATTTCCCAATATCCAGCTATCTCCAGCTCCAAACTCACATAATCTTTTAGGTATATTATGAATAACTAGAAAAGGGAAGCTAAAAATATTCAAGCTCGAAGTACTGGTAGGTTACCACCGAAGAACCACTTGGAACATGGCTAAATTCCTCAAATAACTGATACATTTAATGAGTTAAGTCAATAAGCAATTGATGCATACATTAAAATAAAATACTGTACCTCACCGGCAGGCATGTATAATTGTTATATATTATTTGTTTTAATGTTTAAACGATGGAAATGATAATTCCTTTTATTTATGTTACTGTAATTTATCGAGTAATTACATTGTGTCGTATAAGTATACACAATTTCAAAATAATTATTATTATAGATAAAACTCTGATGAACTCTTATTATTCTATTGTTCCCCCCTTTAGCACTTAATCAGCTGTTTCTTCTCCTCTCTTCTTCCCTAGGTAGTTCTTTACACACTCCCCAAATTTTCTACCTAACTTGTACTTTGTTCATTCTGAGCTGAAATGTTGATACTTTACCATGAAAATTAGCAATCTCAGCAGCAACTACCTTCACTACTTCACTTTTTCCTTTTGAATTTTTAAATGTCTCTATAATGGTGACTAATCATCTCAGCTTTCAAGTAAACCTAATAATGTGTCCCACCCTGAATTAAACTGCTCTCAAGATGAAATATTTTATTTTGATTTAGAAATTTGGCTTCCCCTTAAGCTAAGCTCCTGGAAATCTTACTATAATCATAGCCACATCTTGCTTCACAATCAGTTTTTGGACTTATTTTAGTTATAAAATTCTTAATATGTTTTTGTTGTTTGGGAATTTTAATATGAGCACTGAATTTACATCATCCTTCATCAATTCCTCCCATGTCTTTTCCCCCATTTCTTCTCAAATTCTTGGCTTCTTAGTTATTATTACTCCTACATGTATATACATATATATTTAAAAATGAAACTAGTTGAGTTCATTTATGGTTACTCATATGTGTACATGTTTGTGGTTGATCGCTTGAGATTGTATAACTTATTAGAGGGCACCTCTCTTGAAAAGACTGATTTTGCCTGCCTTAACAAATATTCATCTCAAAGCTGAAACTGAAAGAATGACCATCCAGAGACTGCCCCACCTGGGGATCCATCCCATATACAACCACCAAACCCAGACACTATTGTGGATGCCAACAAGAGCTTGCTGACAGGAACCTGATATAGCAGAGGATGGCCTAGTTGGTCATTAATGGGAGGAGAGGCCCTTGGTCCTATGAAGTTTCTGTGCCCCAGTATAGGGGAATGCTAGGTCCAGGAAGCGGGAGTGGGTCACTTGGTGGGCAGAGGGAGGGGAGAGGGAATAAGGGGAAGGGGCTTTTGGAGGTAGACCAGGAAATGGGATAACATTTGAAATGTAAATAAAGAAAATATGTAATAAATAATATTTTTTAAAATGGGGAGTTTCTTCTCTTTTCTCCGATATTTTCTTAATATATTGGCTAGCACTCCCATAAGGAATGAATTCTCTCCAGTTCTTCAATTCCTGGAAAATTTGCTATAAACTAGCAAGTTTTTTGCTTCACAATACTTTTATGTTTTGCACTCTGGTTCCTCCACTTTGGTTCTTAAGATTTTTTTCCTCAGTGTTTTTTCAGCATTACATTCAATTTGCTCTAATTTTACTTTACAGATTCTTTTATTTCATGAGCTGTCTCACATATAATTGTCTACTAAATATTAGATTTCTTCACTGTGCTCTCTCTTTAGACTGGTGCCCTTATCACTTTACATGTTATTTCAAGTTCTCTAAAGGCCAAATTGTCATCTTGTATGTGACTAACTCTTCACCCTGGTGTATTTCTAAGTTTGTGTATATTCTGAAGTAATATCAAATATAATATATCCCTAATTAAACACATGCTAATTTATGAATAATCTGTAAGCCTCATCTTATATTCTGCATGAAATTTAATGGCACCACATCAATTACAAATGAACAGACATCTCCATTATCCCTGCTCATGTCTATACAACATAAATTTCTACAAATTTCAGATTGCAAGTATTTATAGGAATGGGTTTTTATTCTCATTTCTATTATTATTGACCTACCTGTTATGTGGACTAGTATGGATTCCTTTCTTTTTATTACCTGCCTATGAACTTGTTATTTTAAATCTCTTGACTGCATAGAAGCCAGAAGAGGCTATAAAAATGTACACCTAACTTGCCTCTATATAAAACATTTTAATTTTTTTCATTGTCCATAGGATGATATATTTACAACAGTTTCGTTGGGAGGTTAGCCCATACAACAATACTTAAAGTTTCAAATTCATCTTCAGGTGTTTCTTAAGACAACTTCATAAGTGGAAAAAGAAATGCTTCTTTCTGCTTATAAGCAAGTGATTCTAAGTAGAAAATATTCATGTTTCTTTATATTGTAAAATTTGTAACCTGACATATGGCCACCTCCACATCCACTTCACAGGTATATCTTTAACAAGTGTAAGTGTTGAAGCACAGGCTTTTCATACACTCATATACATCCATATAGGTGTGTATACAAGCACACTTTTCTATCTTGAAATGAAAACTTGGAAAATGTATGCTGTCACAACTGTAATTATCGATAGGTACAGCTATCTTGCTGCTTCTGGAGAATGGTGACTCTGGTTCTTATACTTTTCTCATGCCCTCTTTGGGAATGATCCCTGAGGTTGGGGGTGAGGTGTGAGTGTCATACAGATGTCTTACTTAGAGCTGAACAATCATCATTCTTTTATTTCCTGCATCTTGACTAGTTGTTGACTATAATTCAAGGGGAAGGTCACACATCCAAGAGTATATGGGCAGTACAAATAGGGTTTAATGGGTTTTAAAAAATCATAGAACAAAGAGAGCATACACACATACACACGTGGTGGGAAGAGAAAGGGTGATGGTTATGAGAGGAGTTGAGGGAGGGAGTAATATGATCATTTTATAAAATTCTCAAGGAACCAATAAAAATTAAAAACCTTATAAAATATGAAACATTATACAGGCTTAGTAGTTCACAGCTTTTTTTTTCTCTTCCACTCACTGTCATCTTATGTCTGCTTCTTTTTTGTAATACCTCCTATTTGGTCAATTTTGTTTAGTTTTTCCTTTTTTAATTTGCTTATTTACTTTACTGCTGCCTGCTTCTGGTTCCCCTTTCCTGCAGTTCCTTTCCTGATCCTCTTCTCCTCTAAGAAGGTGGAGGAGCCCTGGGTATCCCCCTACCATGGCATATCAAATCTCTGCAAGGTTAGGTGCATCCACTCCTACTGAAGCCAGACAAACCATCCCAGCCAAAAGAATCTATCCCTGAGACAGCCAACAACTTTAGGGATAACTCCCACTCAGAACATTCAGGATCCACATGAAGACCAAGCTGCACATCTGCTACATATGTGCAGGTGTCCTAGGTCCATCCAGTCTGTGTATGCTCCTTCATTGACAGTTTAGTCTCTGAGAGCTTTCCTGTGGAGTTCCTGTCTCTTTCAGGGTCCTCAATCCTTTCACCAATTCTTTCATAAATGCCCTCAAGCCCAAACCATTGTTTGTCTGTGGGTTTCTGCATCCATCTGAGTCATGTGCTGCATGGTTCCTCTCAGAGGACAGCTATGCTAGACTTCTGTCTGCAAGCATAAGAGTATCATTAATAGTGAGTGTCAGGGATTGGTGCTTGCCCATGAAATGAATTTCTAGTTGGGCTGGTTATTGCTTGGCTATTCCCATAGTCCCTGCTTCATCCATGGTCTCTCCATTTCTTGTAGACAGGATAAATTTTGGTTTGAAAGTTTTGTGAGTGGGTTGGTGTCCCTATCACTCCACTGGTATTCCCGCCTGGAATAGCCAGGAGGTGGGCTTTTCAGGTTCCATATCCCCAGTGCTCTGAGTATTAGCTAAGGCCACTCCCATTGATTCTTGAGATACTTCCCAATCCCAAGCTTCTGGTATGCCCTTGAGATGCCCCTTATCCTCACCAGTTGCAGATTTATGTTCATTCTCATGGACATTTGGCCCTCTCTCCTGTCTCCCCCCACACCTGATCCTGAAAACCACCATCCCCCTCCCTATCCCCTCTCCCGCCCAGAATGATATTCTCAAGTTCTATCCATTTGTCTGCAAAATGCAGGATGTCTTTTGTTTTTAATGGCTGGGTAGCATTCCATTATGTAGATGGACCGATTTTCTTTATCCATTCTTCAGTTGAGAGACATCTAAGATTTTCCAGTTTCTAGCTATTATGAATAAAAGTGCTATAAACATAGTTGAGCAAGTGTCCCTATGGTTTACACGGGCATCATTTGGGTATATGGCCAGGTGTGGTATGCCTGGGTTTTAAGGTAGATCTATTTCCAGTTCTAAGAAACTGCCAAATTGATTTCCAAAGTGGTTGTAAAAGTTTGCACTCCCATCAGCCATGGAAGAGTGTTCCCCTTGCCCCACATCCTCTGCAGCCTGTCCTATCACATGAGTTTTTGATCTTAGCCATTCTGGTGGTTCCTCAGAAAATTAGACATAGTACTACTGGAGGACCCAACAATACCTCTTCTGGGCATATACCCAGAAGATCTTCCAACTGGTAATAAGGACACATGCTCCACTATGTTCAT
>NC_034613.1:83299076-83304291 GCF_900095145.1 Mus pahari
CAAACTTTATATGACCCAGCACAAGGGAAGGCCTGGGCCAAGTAGTGGAAGTGGATGGGTAGGGGAGCAGAGGCGGGAAGAAGGGTATAGGCCACTTTCGTGATAGCATTTGAAATGTAAATAAAGAAAAAAAAATAATAAAAGATCTTAGCCATTCTAATTGCTGTAAGATGTCATCTTAGAGATGTTTTGATTTGTATTTCCCTGGACTAATGTCTCCACTTATCTTACACCTTTCAAAACAAGTGGACAATGTTTTGCTTGAAATCATTATATTTGGCATTGTTTCCAATTATTGATTTGTGACGCATATTTTATTATTTCTTTAGTTTCAATTCTGGATATACCTTTCTCAATCTAAACACTTGCCAAGTAATCTGATCCATGGCAATTATTTCAAATTTCCCTTGAATTGTACTCATATTATCTAAATAATTTCACTAACACTTATTTCTCTTCAGAGTCTGAATATATCTTCATTTGAAGGCCTTCTAAGACCCTCAAATTCAACATGTTCTACAGAGACTAATTGATATCTCAATGCTACTGAACTTTAATTTTTTTCTTGTTGGTTGAAATAACATTTATTCTATTTCTTAAGCTCCAAATATCAGTTGATCTTGATGTCTTCCTTTTCTTCATTTTTTCACCATATCTGATAAATCACAAGTTCTATTGATTTTTATCTCATAAATGTTTCAGAATTTAATTGCTTCATTCTGTTCCTGCTAAAGCTATGCTCCTTCATGACCAAATAATTTCATGCCTAGTGAAATAAAATAAACTCTCAAATCTCCATGTTCCTAATAGTCTCTAATCCATCTTTTATTCTGACAGGGTGCCCTTTCTATCTGAAACTGTCTATGTGACTCAAGCATTTTCACTAACAATGTACTACCAAAAAATAAAGATTTATAAAATATACCATTTTTACTCACATGTCCAAAGCAAAGATCACTAACAAAATTGATGTGTTCTTCGTAAAGAAGCTCAACATGGCCTTGAAATCACATTTACATAGTTTTTAAGAAGCAAACTACCAACTGATGATAGCAAGCTAACCTTCAATTAATTATTAAGCTCAGAAATTTCTGGTTTCTTTATCAAAACTCAGGTGTCTGTGGATGTATGGACTTATATCTTGGCTTTTAATTGTATTCTACTGATCATTGGTTCTGTTACTATGTACCAATACCATGTTGGTTTTGTTTCTATAACTTTGTAATACAACATTAAATCAGGGATGATAATAACTCCAGCAGTCTTTGTATTATTCAGAAGTGTTTCAGGTATCCTGGGTTTTACGTGTTTTCATACACTGTTGAGAATTTTCGTTTCAATTTTTCTGAAGACTTGTGCTGGAGTGTTGATGGGGAATGCATTGAATCTGTAGGTTGCTTTTGGTAGGATGACTATTTTTAACTATGTTAATCTTAACAATCCATAAGCAACTCTTAGCTAAAGCAATAAGAAAACAGGGGGTGGTCAAGGGGCTAAAAAATGGAAAGAGAGAGAATTCAGAGTAACTATATTTGTAGAATATATATATATATATATATATATATATATATATATAAACATAAAAGTACACTAAAATACTCCTACAGCTGATAAGGATAAACACATTCATCAAAGATTAAAGTAGCTGTATACAAAATTAACTCAAAAAATTCAGTAGCCCTACTATATACAAATGACAACTGAACTGAGAATGAAATTAAGGAAACACCATCCTTATAATAGACTTAATAATATAACATATATTGGGGTAACCCTTACCAAACAAGTGAAAGATTTACACAAAAAAGTCAAGTCTTTGAAGAAAGAAATTGAGAAAGAAAGTGATACATATTGAGAAGATTGTCCATTTCTGTTTGTTTTTTCCATTCAGTGTGGCTTAAGATTTTAAAGTACATCATTTTGATTCTCTATATTTTATCTGTGTCTCTTGTTATCCCCTTCCTCCTTCACCTCTGATTTTGTTAATTTGGATATTTTCTCTCCAGTTATTAGTCAATTTGGATAAGAGTCTGTCAATCTTATTCATTTTTCTCAAAGAACAAACTTTTTGTTTCAATAATTCTTTGTATTTTTGTTTCTATATTTTTGTTTCTATATTTTTGTTTCTATATCTAGATCTCAGATTTCATATCTGAGATCTTTGTTTTTGGTTTTTTTTATTCTTTTAGGTATGGTTTCTTCTTTTTATTCCAGAGATTTAATCTATGCTGTTAAGTTAATTTTATGAGATCTTTAATTATTTTTTATTTAGGCACTTAGTGCTATAACTTGCCTGAAAAAACTAACCTTCATTGTATTCTATACATTTGGATATGCTGTATGTTTAATTTCATTCAGTTCTACAAGGTTTATCTTAAATTTTGTTTTAATTCATTTTCATTCTGTAATGAGTGGTTCAGTTCCCATGTGCTTGTAAGGCTTTCTGTTGTTGGTGGTATCCAGCATTAATCTATTTTGGTCAAATAGGATACAGGGTGTTATTTCCATATTCTTGCATCTGGCAAGATTTGTTTTGTATCTGAGTATGTGTCCAACTTTGCAGAAAGTTCCATGGAATCCTGAAGAGAAGGTATATTCTTTTGTGTTTGAGTGAAATGTTCTGTGAATATCTGCTCTATTTTCTATATAAGGTCAGTTAGTACCAGCTTTTCTGCCTGTTTATTGATAAGAATGCAGTATGGAAGTCACCTACTTTCAGTCTATGAATATTAATGTATGATTAAGTTGTAGTTGTGTTTCTTTTATGAATTTTGGTACCCTTATATTTGGTGATAGATATTAAGAGTCACAATGTCTTTTGGTGGATTGTTTTCCTTTGGAGAGGATGTAGTGTTCTTCCCTACCTTAATTGATTTTAGCTTGAAGTCTATTTGACTGATAGTAAAATGATTACAACAGCTTCCTTATGTCCATATGCTTAGACTATCTTTTTCTTCCCTTTAATCTTGAAGCAATGTCTATCCTTTATGTTTATTTCTTGTATTAAGTGGAAGGATGCATCCTATATTCACATTAATTCTGTTAGTCTGTGCCTTTTTATTGCAGAATTGAGGTCATGGATGCTGAGTGATATCAATCAGCAGTGTGTATTGATTCAGGTTATTTTGTTGTGGTAGTGGTGGCAGCAGTGGTGGTGGTGGTGGTGATGGTGGTGATAGTGGTAATGATAGTGGTGGTGTGTGTATGTGATTCCCTTTTTGTTTTTGTTTGTTTGTTTTTGTTTGTTTGTTTTTCGAGTCAAGGTTTCTCTGTATAGCCCTGGCTGTCCTGGAACTCACTTTGTAGACCTGGCTGGCCTCGAACTCAGAAATCTGTCTGCCTCTGCCTCCTGAGTGCTGGGATTAAAGGCGTGTGCCACCACGCCCGGCGTGATTCCTTCTTTTGAATTTGTTGGTAGGGATTATTTATTCTTTCTGTTTTCTTGGGTGTGGTTAACCTCTTTAGCTTGGAGTTTTCTTCTAGTGTCTTCTGCAGGGTTTCATTTGTAGATAAATATTGCTTCAATTTAGTTTTATTGTGGACTCTCTCATTTTCAAAATCTATTTTAAAATTTGGGGAATATAGTAGTCTTGGTTGCTATTTATAATGTCTTAGAATCTGCAGCAATCCACTCAAGTCCTTGTAGCTTTTAGGGCCTCCATTAAGAAGTCAGATGTTATTGTAGTAGTCTGCTTTTACATGTTACTTGGTCTCATTCCCTTGAAACTCTTAATATTATTTCTTTGTTCTGTACATTTAGTGTTTTGATTGTATACCATCAGGACTTTCCTCTCATGGTCCAGTCTATTTGTGTTCTGTATGCTTCTTGTATTTTGATAGACATGTTCTTCTTCGTGTTAGAAAGTTTCTCTTTTATATTTTTGTTGAAAATATTTTCTGTGTCTTGAGATGGGTCTCTTTTCCTTCCTCCATTCCTTACTGTTATCATGGTCTTTTCATAGTCCCAGATTCCTGGATGTTTTGTGCCAGGAGCTTTTATATTTAAGATTTTCTTTAACAAAAGTCTGCCTTCCTTTGTTGTGTGCTCAATGCTTGAGTTGTTTTTCTTTCATCACATGTATTTCATTGCTGAGGTTTGCTTCTCGGGTTCTTGTTCAAGTTCCTATACTTTTCCTTCTACTGCTTCTTTTCTCTTTCTTTTTTTGGAGGGGGGGTATATGTTTTTCATACATGTTTTTAATGGATTCATTCTTTTTTCTCTTTGAGGACTTCTATCATATTCATGAACACTATTTTAAATTCTTTGTCTTGTGTTTTAGCTATGTCGCAATACTCAGCCTCCAGGAGAGGGGTTGTTTGGCTCTAGTGAAGACATATTGTCTTTGCTGCAATTGATTATATTTTTACACTGATATCTAGCATCTGGATTTGTGAAGATTATAATTCTCAGTAGTGAAATCTACTCCTTTCTTTGTTGGGTGGGTGTTTTGTTCCTTGGTTTTTGTTGCTCTCTCTGGTTCTTAGGAGAGTGCAGTGATTGTATGTTGACTGGTAAGTAATTCTTCTAGGTTTCTAATTGGTGTGTTCACTGGCGGCTCCAGGTAAAGTGTGTTTCTAAGTATTTGGAGCTAACATTACGAATAGGTATTGACTAGAAGAGGGAGCCTGAGGTGGTCCACAAGAGGGTGGAGAAAAGATAGCTCCATCAGGATCTCCTTAGTCTTAATAGAGATGAGGGCAGCGAAGGAGAAGATGCAACACCAGGTAGTCTTCTACAGGGCTGGTGATAAGAAGCTGTAATTAGAGTTGAAGGTATGGAGGGAGAGGAGAAGGTCTGCAGTTAGCATACCTGCTACCATGGCTCAAGTGGCCTGTGGGTTCCCAGGGAGCTGGGATAAAGCAATGTGTAAGAGATATAATCCACTGGAGATGGAGGTCTAGGATGGGGGCTCAGCAGGTAGTCTGCGGCTGCACAGCTTGAAATGAGAGTGGTGGAATAGGCTTGGAGGAGCTGAGAAAGAGATGAAGATTTGCAGTTAGACTGCCCACTTCCTTGTTGGAGACTATTTTCTCATTATTATCTCCAGATCAAGGAATTGAAATGCTAGCGTATTAACTAACTGCTTTCCTCAGAACTGCACATGCAAGAAGTAGTGATTGGCAAATTCATCTGGAATAATAAAAAACCTAGGATAGCAAAAACCATTCTCAACAATAAAAGAACCTCTGGTGGAATCACCATGCCTGACCTTAA
>NC_034613.1:83305951-83323311 GCF_900095145.1 Mus pahari
GGGGGGAGGGGTATGGGAAACTTTCGGGATAGCATTTGAAATGTAAATAAAGAAAATAATAATAAAAAAAGAAGTAGCTGATCTTGAATTAAAACAATTCAGATTCAAAATAAGAAGTTTACAGTATGTAATGCATCCTGATCTAAATAGTTTTTCTGTACTATATAGTGTTTACCAGCTAATAGGAGTTTAGCAATACTTTATTTCATTACAAGAATGAATACTTAAGTGAAGAAATGAAGTGAAAAAAAAAAGAAAAGAAAGATTAGAGAGGAATAGAGTGTGGAAGAGAAAGATCATTTTTAATTAACTAATTAATTAATTTTGATCATTACATGCTTTAATTTTTGTCCCCCTTCCCTGTCCCCTCTCCCAGAGCTCTTCACCCCATCCCCCATCCCCTTCACCACTGAGTGAGTGCCCTCCCACATCAACCAGTTTATGCAGTGCTGGGGTTCATACATACGGTTTCATGCATGCTAGACAAGCTACATCCCCAGCTTCTACTGGTATGTTTTATTAGTGTGTTTGGCCATTCCGAAGGTCTTTTAATTGCTTAATATAGGGTAGGGTATAAGAAACACCACTAGTCGGTAGGTGTCCTATAAGTGATGTGCTATTTGTTGGAATGATACTGATGTCCCCATAACTTTCATTCTGTAGGTTCTACAATCCATTTCCTGAAGCAGTAATCCTGCACCCTGCCAGAACATGCATAGAAACATTCACCCCTGAAGGCTGCGAAAATGGCTCTACACACATAAGGACCTGAATTTAAATCCCCAGAACCCACAAGCAGATTCCAGTAACCTAGCATTGTGGGGTGGGGGCAGGCAAATCCCCTGGCTGAATTGGCTCTGACCTATTCATGAATGGACATGGGCATATGCACCTGCATATGAACACTCCCCACCCATGAAATGTCCCTTTTCATCCTTGGCCTATGAGATAAAGCATCAGGAGAAAGCCTGTCTTCAGTACTCCATGCTAGCTCCATCATAATCCTTCATGGTCTGTGGGACGTTAGATGTTCTTGTCTGGCTCCCATCCCTGTAAGACCCAATACTTCCTGTTTCTTGTGTACTGGTGCTTCTTCCTTTTTCCCCTCCCACCCCCTCCTTCTTCCCCAGCCCCCTTTCCTTCCCATTCCTTCCTTCTTTGCTCTGACAGAGATTCTCAGGGACACATAGTTTTCATATCAGATTGATTTTATTTTCACCAGAGTCAAGCGCTGTGTAGTACTTAAATTTTCAGACTACACAGTTTGGCATTGCTCAGCTGCCAATCCTTTTCACAGATTTCCAGGTCTTTGGTTGGCATGCTGAGTCTACTGGCACTCTTACTCATTTGTTGAAATGCTGGAGCTCTCAGTGCTGCTCTCGTCAGGCTCCTTCCCACTACCTGTTGACAGCTCTTTCAACAAACAGTGACCGAATTGTTCTTTCCCCTTGCCTATATTGGTCCTTTTTTTAGGTGGTGTAGTTTTCTTAGTAGTCTTTCTGTTAGGCATGCTTGGCAGTGTTTTCTTGCTCTTCTTCTTAGGCTTCTGCACCTGGAAGTTCAACAGAGTAAGGTGACAAGGGCATACGAGTCTTCGAAAAGCTGGACTACATGAAGGGGATTGTAGGAGAAGGGCTATGGGTGAGAAGGGAGTAAACGCCAGGCCACGCAAGGGTTAGGAGTGCTGGGGGAGGGGAAATCACTGGAGAAAGGACTGTGCTTACCTTGGTCCTTCTTATCTTCTTGCTACATTTGGCACAGGACTGATGACCGCAAATCTTCACCCTCTTGGGTTTGGATGTCGAGGTTGATGGCTCAACATCCTGTGTCAGATTGTGCGTCTTCTTACTCGCTTTCGCCATCTTGATGCCTTCTGGTGGTCTGGTCCAGAGCTCTCAGAGGCACGGTCTTATGAACCCACCCTGAACAATGGGAGGCCACACCCCTGAGTCCTGATTGGTCAGCAAGGTCCTTCTTAGCTAATAGTGACTTTGAAATCACAAAGCACCTTGCTGCCTGATGGGAGCAGGCACTGGGGTGGAGATCACTCTGGTTGAGGGAGATGCTATGAAGGCAATAGTGTCTGGAGACAGACTGGAGGCTTTTTTTCTGAACATCTCCAAGAGACTCATGCCACCCTTTTTTATATTCCCATCTTCAGTTGTGATGGAACATGTGGCAGTGGGTTTGCCCCTGTGAACTCTTCCTGAAACTCCCCCACCCCCATTCAATGGTTCATTCTGTCATGTCTCCTCCTTAGTTATTAACACTTAGCAAGATTTTGGCATATTATTCCTGCCAAATTTAATTCCACATTTTTTCAAAATTTTTGATGTATCATTGTATATGTGAATCACTCCTTAAATGAAAACAAAAAGAATATATTCATGAATGAATATCTTACAACCTGGTCAATTTAGCATTCAAAACTGACATTTTTGGTTACATGCTCTGATGGCTAGTGTTTTAAATCATTTTATTTAAATCCCAAATGTCCCCCCTCCTGGTCCCCCTGTGGCAGAGTTCCTGACCCAATTCCCCCTCCCCTTCTTTTCTGAGGGGGTGCCCCCTTTGGCTGTTCCCCTTCTCTGGGACATCAAGCATTTACAGGATTAGCCACATCCTCTCCCAGTGAGGCCAGACAAGGCAGTCAGTCCTCTGCTGCATATGTGCCTGGGGCCTCAGACTAGCTGCTGTGTGCTCTTTGTTTGGTGGCTTACTCTCTGGGAACTCTCAGAGGTCCAGGTTATTTGAGACTGTTGGTCTTCCTATAGGATTGCCATCCTCTTCAGCTGCTTCAGTCCTTTCCCAAACTCTTCCATAGGGGTCCCTCACATCAATCTAACTGTTGGTTGGCTATAAGTATCTGTATGTGTCTCAGTCATCTGCTGGTAGAGTATCTCAGAGGACAGCCATGATAGGTTCCTGCCTGTTCACATCCACCTCCCAACCCTGAAAGCTTCCTATCCCCATTCATTTTCCTGGCCCTCTGGGCTTCTCTCCCCCAATACTTGATCCTGCTCCTATTTTTCACTCTCCTTCCCCTGTCTCACCCAAGTCCTTCTCTTCACCTCCCATTATTATTTTGTCCTCCCTTCTAAGTAGGATTGAAGCATCTTACTTGGGCCTGCCTTCTTGTTTAAAATCTTAGGGTCAGTGGGGGTGTATTCTGTACTTTTTGGCTAATATCTATTTATCAGTGAGTATTAGCCATTTGTCATTTTGGGTCTGGGTAAACTCACCTAGAATGGTATTTTCTAGTTCCATCCATCCATTTGCCTGCAAAATTGATGATGTCCTCACTTTTAATACCTGAATAGTATTTCATTGTATAAATGAACCACATTTTCTGTGTCCACAGGAAGACCAACAGAGTCCACTAACTGACTTCTGGGAGCTCTCAGTGACTGAGTCACCAACCAAAGATCATGCATGAGCTGGACCTAGGCTCCCTGCAATATGTAGCTGATGTATAGCTCAGTCTCCATGTAGGTCCCCTAACATCCTGAGCAGGGTAGGGGTTGTCCCCAAGGCTAATGCCTGTCTGTGGGATCTTTTGTCCAACAGGGATGCCTTGTCTGCCCTCAGTGGGAGATGCTTCACCTAATCCTGCAGAGACTTGATGTACTGGGGTAGGGGAATACCCAGGGCCCCTCCCTCTCAGAGGGACAGGGCAAGAGATTCTGGGAGGGTGACAGTGATCAGGATGTAAACAAATAGAGAGAGAGAGGGAGAGAGAGAGAGAGAGAGAGAGAGAGAGAGAGAGAGAGAGAGAGAAACAAAAAGATACATCAATATGGTAGACAACTGTTTATAATATTTCTAAAGTGAATATCAAAAACAGATAGTAGTTATAATTTAGCACTATTTATAAAAATGCTACAGGTACCTACTTTAAAAACAGTTTCAAAATTTTGATCTATAGGTATGTGTGCATAGAGTTTAATAATGTACGCACAATGATTTTTCCTGTAAAAGATTTTTACTTGTAATTAGAAAAGTACCCTAGAAATATCCTATAAATCTACATTAAATTGGTTGAATAAATTACAGCACACATGTACAATATGTAGCCATTTCAAAAAGGACTCACCCCAAATGTGTTCAAATATGCAACGCTCTCACTAAAGTAGTATAATTAATTAAAATTAAAATACTATCAGCTGCAGGTTTAATATGATTAATATATCACAACAAAAGAGCAATAACGCTTACAAAATAGGAAAATTCACAGTAGCTCTCATACTTTGTAGTATCAAGTCTTTTGTATATATTTTTGAGACTGATAAAGATTTTTAAAGTTAATTTATTATTGTCTCATATATTACATTCCAACCAAACTTTCCCTTTTCTCCTTCCCTCCCAGTATGGCTTACTCAGCCCTTCACCCCTATCTACTTCTCTTCCTTTCTTTTCAGAAAAGGGGAGGTCTCCCTGGGATATCAACCAAATAGGGCATATCAAATTGCCATAATACTAGGTACCTCCCCTCATATTAAGGTGGACAATGGAACTCAGTAGGAGGGAAAGGGTCCCAAAAGCAGGCACCACTCCCACTGTTAGGAGTACCACAACAAGACCATGTTATATAACTATAACAATAAGCAGAGGGTAGGTTAGACCCACACAGGCTCCATGATTGTACGCTCAGTCTCTGTGAGACACTCTGAGCCCAGGTTACTTGATTCTGTGGATTTTATTTTGGTGTCCTTGAGCCCTCAAGCGTCTTCCTCCCTTTCTTTCTCAGGCTTCTCCCGCAAGCTCTGCCTAATGTTTTGCTGTGTGTCTTTGCATCTACATCATTCAGCTGCTGGATGAAGCCTCTCTGATGATGATTATACTAGGCTTCTATCTATGAATATAGCATAATACCATTATGAATCATATCATTGACCTTTGGCTTGTTTGTCTGTTTTTGTTTTTTGCCAGTCCTGTTTGGTTCTATCCTAGATCTCTGGGCTGTGCAGCTTCTGGTTCCTGGCTCTCCAGGCAGTGTTGGATGTGGGCTTTCTATTGTGGCATAGGTTTCAAGCTGGACCACAGTGTGGTTGGTCACTCCCACAAATTCTTCACAAACCTTTACCACATCATATTTTACAAACAGGAAAAACTGTAGGTTGAAAGCTTTTGTGGCTAATTTGGTGTCCCAATCTCTCCACTCCAAGTCTTGCCTGGTTACATGAGATAGCCCTTCCAGCTTCTATATTCCTACATTTCTAGAAGTCTCAACTGGTGTCATCCTTGTAGATTCCTGGGAGATTTGATTGCTCTAGGTTTCTAACTCACCCCCAAGATGCTGCCTTCCAATTCTGGTTGTCTCTCTCAGTACTCTCTCCCTCCATCTTCTCCTCACCTGATTCCTCCTGTTCTCATCCTGACCCATCCCCATTTCACCCATGATATTTATGCTATTTCCTTTCCCCAGGGATATTCATGCATCTCCCTTTCAGCCCTCCTTGTTACCTAGGCTCTTGGGGTCTGTGGATGGCAGCATGATTCTTTTATTTTGTAACTAATATCTAATTATGATTGAGTAAATACTCTGTCTTTCTGAGTCTGGGTTACCTCATTCAAAAAGGGATGTTTATTTTTCTAGTCCTATCTACTTGCCTGCAAATTTCATGGTTTTTTTTTCCTCTGTGGAGTAATACTCCATTGCACAAATGTACTACATTTTCTTTATCTACTCTTTGGTTGAGGAATACCTAGCTTATTTCCAGTTTCTGTCTCTTATGAATAAAGCTGCTGTAACATAGTTTAGCAAATGTTCTTGTTGTAGAATGGAGTGCCCTTTGGGTATGCACCTAGGAGTGGTATATCTGGGTCTTGATATGAGAAACTGCCATTTAGATTTTCATGTAATTGTACACGTATGCACTCCCACCAGCAGTGGAGAGGAGTTTCCTTTGTTTTGAGCATAAACTGTTACTTGTAGTTTGAATCTTAGCCATTTAAACAGGTACAAGATAGAATCTCATGTCCTTTTAATTTTCATTATCCTGATGGCTAAGGATGTTGAACACTTCTTTTTATTTTTTTTTAAGATATTTACTTTATTTACATTTCAAATGTTATCCCCTTTCCTGGTTTCCCCTCCAAAAACTCCGATCCCCTCTCCCTCCCCCTGCTTACCAACCTACCCACTCCAGCTTCCTGGCCCTGATATCCCCCTACATTGGGGCATTGAGCCTTCACAGGGGCCTCTCCTCCCATTGATGCCCGACTAGGCCATCCTCTGTTACATATGCAGCTGGAGCCATGAGTCCTACCATGTGTACTCTGGTTGGTGATTTAGTCCCTGGGAGCTCTGGGGGTGCTGGTTAGTTCATATTGTTGTTCCTCCTATGGGGCTGCAAATGCCTTCAGCTCCTTGAGTCCTTTCTCTAGCTCTTTCATCGGGGACCTTGTGCTCAGTCCAATGGTAGGCTGTGAGGATCATCTCTTGGCCATTCAAGATTCCTCTGTTGGGAATTCTGTTTAGATCTGTACCCCATCTTTAAATTGTATTTGGTTTGTTGGTGTCTAACTTCTTGAGTTCTTTATATATTTTGGATATTAGCAGTGTGTCAGATGTAGCACTGGTTTAAAAAAAATCCCATTTAATGGTGTCCTTTGCCTTACAGAAGCTTTTCAGTTTCTTTTGTTAATTGTTGATCTTCTGTGTTCAGGGATATTCCCCACTTTCTCTAAAAGGTTCAGTGTACCTGTTTTTTTTTTTTTTCATATCTTTTTTTATTAGATAATCCCGAAAGTTCCCTGAACCCTCCCCCCACCATCCTCCCCTACCCACCCACTCCCACTTCTTAGCCCTGGCATTCCCCTGTACTAGGGCATATAAATTTTGCAAGACCAAGGGGCCTTCCTTCCCAGTGATGGCCTACTAAGCCATCTTCTGCTACATATGCAGCTAGAGACATGAGCTCTGGGAATACTGGTTAGCTGCTTGTGGACGTTGTACATCGTGGTGCGGAGCCTAGTCCGCACCACGATGTACAACGTCCACAAGCAGAGTTTTGTTCAGGGTGATAGATATGGGTCTTGCATTTATCTCCATGCCAACATCAACTTAGACAAGCACCATTTATTGGAGATTCTGCCATTTTCCTACTGTTTCCATATTTCTGGCTTCTTTGTCAAAAATGAGGTGTGCATAAGTGTGAGGATTTATGTTTGGATCTTCAGTTTGATTCCATTGAACAACCTGTCTGTATTTATACCAATACCATGTGGTCGTTATTACTCTAGCCCTGTAGTAGAGCTTGAGAGCAGGGATGGAGATTCCTCTGGAAGTTCTTTTATTGTACCAGATTGTTTTATCTATCCTGGGTTTATTGTTTTTGTTTTTGTTTTTTACCATATAAAATTGAGTATTGTTCTTTCAAGGTTGTGAAGAATTGTGTTGGAATTTTGTTGGGGATTACATTTAATCTGTAAATTGCTTTTGGTAAAATTGCCATTTTTACTATGCTAATCCATGAGCACGGAAGGTCTTTCTATCTTCTGATATCTTCTTCAGTTTCTTTCTTTAGTGACTTTTTGTGGTTTGCTTGGTTAAAGTTGCACTAAGATATTTTATAATTTTTGGTGGCTATTGTGAAGGGTATGTTTCCCTGATTTCTTTATCAGCCCATTAATCATTTATATGTTAAACTGACAAAGATTTTAATGTAATGTTTTACCTGTTCATATTTAATATATTAAGTGTTGGAAGTGGGAAGACTTATTTATAGTTTATTGAAAAAATAAATAAACAACATGCTATATTAAAATTATATAAAATCCATCATACTTAATGTCAAGTTCAGTAAAAGACTGTACATTTACTTTTGCTTTTAATAGGTTGGGGTATGTACCTTTGTCTGAAGGATATGGAAAAATATCTGCTTTATTCAGATAAGTCATTGAAAAAATTTTGTAAACCATTGAGGGTGTCTTCCCTGACACCAGGTCAAACTTGATAAGTCAAAATTTCTTAAAAGATTAAGTTTCTGTTTTGAATTTGTAGATGCATTAATAATTTATTTGTGTTCTATTTCATTCTATTCCATTTCATTAAAATATGTTGATCATAATTTTAGAATAATTTTTATCATAGAATATTGTAACAATATAGGTCCTTTAAAAAATATTGGTTAACTGAACCATGTATTCATGTTATTCACTTCATTGTACAATATAAAATTATCCTTACCTAATATCACCATGGAATTCAGTAAAAAAGTACTGAAAAACTATCAAGTAAGTTTTAGAATTCTAATTTTAGTTGGATTTGCAAATGTTTATCATTGCAGAAGAATATTTATTGTTCTCCTAGAAATGATAGATTCATTTTATTCATTTTCGGTGAAAATACCTATTAAATTCTAATTTTGAGCAATCATAATTTGGCAGCTGTTATTTCAAGTTATCATGTTATTTACTCAATAAAGGAGCTACTTCATCTGTTAAGTCAAACAAGTACTTTCCTGGAGACAATAATTTTACTTTCACATTCAGTAGATGTACTTTATGAATATTTTGTCCTTTGTCACATATAATGTGAAAAAATGTTTGTGTAAGGATTATAACTTAATATATTTTCAGATTTATTCATAAATTTCTTTTTAATTTGTTTTTAATTGAAATGAAATTGTGTCACTTCCTCTTCTCAGGTACACTCTTTCCAAACTATTGCATGCCCCACCCAACTCTCAAATTGATAGCTTCTCTGTCTGATAGGTATCATTACATATGAATATGTACATGAATGTACAAATAGATAAATATAGCCTTCAAATCTGTTTTTGTTTTTTGTGTATATATGTTTTTCAGTCCAGTCATTTTGACTATATCAAATAAGGGGGCTTATTCCCAGGATAGGCTAATTTCTTTATCCTAGCAGCTATTAGTTACCTATAGAATTTTTCTTTATAGATAGGACTATATGTAGTCTCCCTCTTCCTTATTAATATGTTCACTGTTAATAACAAGAACATTTAAGGTAACATTGTATTTGTGGTTTTCTTGTGAGTGGAGTATGAATATAAATATACACACACACACACACACACACACACACAACAGGTGTCACTGCTTTGATTTAGGTTAAAGCATGAGCAATATTATCTGATATTTCTTCACACATGACACACAAAGCCAATGTGTCAATATATTAACAGACACAACTTATTGTTTATTATTATTATATATTATATATCCTCAATAATCTATGATACATTATGCTAACAAATTTTATTATATTATTTCTATAAGCCACATATTTTTATAGAGATAATTTGAACATAGAAGACCATTTTGTGACTTCTCTAGAGGATCTCAGGTCACACTGGGTAGGATAATACCATATAAAAATTTTTATTTTAGTCTTGCTGATTTTTTTCTATTTTAAGGTATTTGAGACTGATATTTTATCATCTGTCATACTTGGTCATATAGTACAAAGTAAAATACAATAAATGATTTGTAAACATATTCTTAAACCTTTATTTCAGAGTCTAGTTTTGGTGAAATATTTTTTAGTTCAGTCGTGGATACACATGCTTTTGCATACATAATTATTAAGTCTTACTTTCTGGTGTAATAAACATCACAATCAAAAACACCTCTAGAATGGCAGAAACTGCTGGAAATCAAGATAAATTCAACCATGAGTATGGCTGAAAATAGGAGCCTACCATGACTGTTGTCTGAGAGGCTCTGCCAGCAGCTAACTGATACAGATGCAGATACTTAAAGCTAAGCATTGGACTAAGGTCAGGGACCCATATGGAAGAGCTAGGGGAAGGACTGAAGGAGCTGAAGGGGATGGTAACCCCATAGGAAGACCAACAAACAATGTCAACTGACCCAGACCTCTGAGAGATCTCAGGGACTAAGCTACCAACCAAAGAGCATACATGGGTTAGTCCATGGCCCCTGGCACAAATGTTGTAGAGGAGTGCCTTGTCTGGACTTAGTGGGAGAGGATGTGCCTAATCCTGTAAAGACTTGATTCCTCAGGAAAGGGAGAATGTGTGTTTGGGGTTGGGGGAGGCAGGGTTGAGTGGATGGCCGAACAGGTGGGTGGGGAAGCACTCTCTCAGAGGCAAAATGGAAAGAGGATGGGGTGAAGAACATTTGCTAGTGTGGACCAGGAAGGGGGGCCAACACTTGGAATGTAAATAAATAAAACAATTAAAAAAACACCTCTGGAGAAGAAATGGTTTATTTGGATCATATGCTTAAGTTATACTTGCAAGCTATAGTCATCACTGAGGAAACTCAGAGCAAAAACTCAGAACAGGAACTAAGAAAACACTAAGGAATACTGTTTACTGTTTACTGGCGTGATGTCTGACTCAGACCAGACACATCTGCCCAGGCATGGTGCCACCTACAGTGGACTAGACCCTCCAAAATCAATCATTAATCAATATAACCTTTTACAGTCCTGGCCACTGGCCAATTTAATCTGGGTAATTGTACAATGAGTTTCTCTTGTCCTAAATGACTCTAGTTGTGTTGAATGGTCAGCAAACCTAACCAGCACAATCACTTAGTACTAAGTTTATTAAATATGCTTCCCTATTACCTCTAAAAGTTCCTCTCCATATTTCAACACCTATTTGCAAATTTTAGTGCTAATGATGTTGGTATATTATCAAAAAATGCAATAGGCAATTTTGAAAAAAAGATCAGCACTGAAGTATTTTATTTGGATGATGTATAAGTGGTTTGTTTATTGGCACAAAGTAGTAGCAAATTTCTTGCTATATTAACAAAATATCCAGATGTTCAAGCAGCAAAACTGCTATAATATCACCAACAGAGAAAGTAACAACTTTAATTATGATTCACCAGATTCTCAAGACTACAAATATTTTTAAAATTCATTTGCTTTAATCAAATATAACTTTACTAAATTACAAGTTTATAACATGGGTTTGATAGATAAATGTACCTGCACATGCAGATGATTTGCAGAATGACTATGCCATAATACTGGCAAATTTGTTGTATGAATAGTAACTGGCACAAAATGGCAGAGATGAAAGGAAGATTTTACAATGTGTACTGTCTCACACTGGTTTACATGTTGTAAAAGCAAGATGTTACCATTTAGTATCTGGAAGGCTGGCCATATCAATAGGGAACTATTAAGGCTAGATTAGCCACTTGCAAAGATATTAAAAGGTATTGTGGATATGTTAATTGATGTAGGAATCTTAACTCTAGACTAGAAAATTCCATGTGCAGAGGATTCTAGACTCTATAGAATGGAAAAAGCAAATTGCATAGTAGTACGTATTTAATACTCTCGTTTTCTATGTGTGGATGGATGTTAAGTTATATGATTTTGTGATTCAGTCTCCTGTATCCTTGAATTCCTTGCTATGGTGGACTGAATCTGGAACTGTGAGCTAACAGTATCATTTTCTTTCTAAAGTTGCTTTTACTCAAGTACTTAATGATAATGATTACAAAAGAAGCAGCTATATTTGTATCTATCCATTAATCATTAATTTTAAAACCATACCTAAAATATAAAATGTACTTTATATATTGTTTTTCTTTTCCATAACTAATTGGTTATAATTATACAGCTGGGAGGAGGGTCTCAAAGTCTACCCCCACAGTGACATCCTTCCTCCAACAAGGTGACATGTACTCCGAAAAGGCCATAACTCCTAATAGTGCCATTCCCTGTGCAAAGCATATTCAAACCACCACATATATGATCTAAATAATACCACAGAGCTTTCAGTCTAACCCCTTTACCCTGTTCTTTTGCCTCAGAAGTGGTATTATTCTTCAACTTGGTAAGATCTAGAATCACACTGGAAATCAATATCTGGACATGCCTGTATGAGATTTTATGGATTAAGATGTACAGGTTACACACACACACACACACACACACACACACACACACACACACACACATACACACACACAAGAAAGAGCCGTATTAATGGTTCTCTGACTCTTGGATGTGGATGCAATATGACCATCAGCCTCCCACATTTTTCTAACCATGAAGTTGTTTTTGTTGGATATTCTCCATCAAAAATTAGAAGAGTAAATAATACTAGACATACACCTATAGAATTTACTGTGTTTTCCTGTTTTGTTCTTTGTCTAGCCTTTGTCTGATCTTTCCTTGCAATGTCCCCATTTTTTCTTTTTGAAAAGGGATTGTTTATTCTGTGCCTCTTATATTTCAACTATGTAAAGTGGTTTAGATCCTATTACCAAGGGTCACAGTTAAGAAGTTGAGTCTCAGAAGAAACTATGAACTGTTAGACCATGGTCAATTTTGAAGCTGGGCTGTTGCAATTATATTATAAGGTTGCCAATATCCTATGCAGGAAATAAGAGGATGGTTTTGAATTTTAAATGATATGTCTTGTGTCAAATTCACAGGACACGGACTTGTGATGGTTTATATTGATCGTCAACTTGATAGGATTTTTCAATATCCTCGGGGAAAAATGTCTGGATTTGCATCTGATGGATTTTCTAGGTTAGGTTAATTATATTGAAATACATTTTGTGGGCAATACCATTTTGTGGGCTTAGATCCCAGACTTCATTGGGGAAAAAATAGAAAAAGTTTGTTGAGCACAGGTATTCATTGCTCTGTGCTTTCTGATGCAATTTGGACTTTCTATGATCAATTTTATCCTTCAGATTATAAGCTCAAATAAACACTTATCCCATCAATTTACTTCCTGACTTTGCAACAGAAAAGTAATAAATGGCCTTGTATTCACATTACTCCACTCCTTTCCTATACTCTTCTGTTTTTCTGCCATTGTAGTTTGCACTGTGTTAATTTTATGCTGTTGATATAACAAACTGTAGTGTGTATAACTAAAAATGTATTATGTAACATTATTTGGCAACAAAATACTGAAATAAGTGTTAACGATGGTTAATCTCTGTTATCATTATGACAGATTTAGAATCACCTAGAAGATGGCAGCCCACCATCATCGGTATTCCTTACATATATGGGCATATTCAGAGGGACAAGAATTATTTATTATGTTCTAACGGTTGCAAACTCTTCAACACTGAGAGGTAATGAGAAGAAAGGGTTTAGTTAACTGATACCAATGAGCTCAATGGGCTGTGAAATTGGATTGGTAGTCCAGTATCTTGGAAATCATATTAAGTTATGCAAATCTTAGAAATGTGACCAGTAAAGTGAACTTGGGAATCCAGGCATATGCACAAAAGGCTCTTTGATTTGTATGGTAATATAAATGTTAATATCAGATAGACTTTCAAAACTGATAATTTTTTTTTTATTTTTAATTGTGTGGGGCTGTGCACTGGTGCCATGGTATAGTTCAGAGAACAACTAGGAAGGGGATATCACTTTTCTCCTTGTGATTCCTGGGGAGCAAGTCTGGGTAGCAGGGACCTCTATCTATTAAACCAATTCACGGGTTCCAATTTGATGTTCTGAAGTTCCTGTTACAACTAACTGTATAGCTAAAATTCCAATTTTTGTCATTATTATGGACAATGTTGGTAGAAGGAAAAATTTAAGACATTATAGGAAAATACTATTTTAATAACACAAATAGTAGAAAGTAAAGAAAAATTAACCTTGATAAAGCTAATTTCCTAAAATCACAAAGACTAAATATCTTCTGACTATAGTAGACCCATAGTCATATCATGAAAATCTATTTTATGTGATTCTTTTCTAGCAAAACAAATATTCTCACTTCTTAAATAGAATGCATACTTAAAATATATGTTGAGAAATTCACTACTAAAAAATTTCATTATTATTTAAATATCAAATTTGAAGATGTATTATTGAATACTCAGTTTATCAAATAATGTTATAGCAATTAACATGGCCTTATTGCTTAAAGAAGAAAAATATAAGAGAATTGGGAATAGATAAATCAAGAGAGACTGGAAAAGATTGATTTTTTTTAATAATTTGTGTGTAACACTTTGTCTGGCTTTCTGGGGAGCTTACACCAACAACATTGCAGGGTAGGATAGTACTTTTCATTTCCCTTCCTAGGTCACACAGGAACACACCTACATTTCTTGGCACAATACTCCAACTGTGCTACTGGGTAGAACCCTCTCTCTTCTCTAAGTTGTTTTTTATCCTACCTGCATTCCATTAAGATCCAGTGATGGTTTCACCAACAGGTACAGGCATTTATATTTTCTTTTCTTCACAGTCACACAAGACCTATTTAATCAAGTAGGCCCTTGACCCAACAAATCAAGAATTACTCCAGGTCTAGATACAATCACAGCATACTTCTATCAGATTTTAAAAGAAGATTTGCAGCAAAACGTTCATAAAAATGGATAGAGAAGGAGAACTCTAAAACTCCTTCTATGAATCCAGCATCACTTCAGGACAAAACGAAACCACCAATGAAATTCATAAATTCATACACTCTTAAAATTTTATATGAATACTTAATATTGCTTCTAGATTAAACTAATCTCTTTACTTAAAAAGAAAAGAAAGGTACAGGCCAATATCATGATAAAAATGGATTCAAAATAATACGTTCAAATAGAATACAGATGGGTATCAAAAAAGGTATTCAACAAAATGAAGTTTGCTTTACCACTTAAATAGAGGAAAAGATCAACACATACAAGTTGATGTAAAAAACAAAACAACAACAAAACACATCAAAAGACTTAAAGACAAAAATACCATGATAATCTCAACATATGCAGTAAAAACCTTAAAGAAAATCCAACAAGCCTTCATGATAAGTAGTATAGACAATTTGGGAACAGAGTAAATAAACCTCTTCAATATTAAAAGCTATGTATGAGGAAATCACAGCCAACATAATCCTAAGCAGAGAAAAAACTGAAGCATCAGATTGAAGTCACTTAGACATGGCTCTTTAGTATCACCATTCTTTATCAATACTGAGCTTAAAGTACTAGTTGGAGAAATAAGCCAAAAGAAAGAAATTAAGAAAACAAGAATTCACACTGTTCCTATTTATAAATGACATGCTATACAACATATAGCTACAAATTATATCAGAAGTTTTCTGCAAATGATTAACAAATTAAGCAGGTAATACAATATTACATACTAGAGATCACAAAAATTCCAGTAGACAACTTCTGGAACAGTTTTAGCAAATTGGCAGGATACATTATCAACTTATAAAACTCAGAACTGTTTCTGTACATCAAGAAATAAGCACACTGAGTCAAGATGATGGGCATCCTCCCATTTACAACAGCGTCAAAGACAATAAAAAATCTTGGAATAAGTGTTACTGAGGAAGTGAAAGACTTTTACAATGTAAACCACAAATTTCTGCAGGAAGAGAAAACACCAGAAACTGGGAAGATATCTTGTGTTCATCAGTAAGTAGAACTAATGCTGTGAAATGACTATTCCACTAAAAGGAATTTATAGGTTTAAGGCAATTCCAATAAAATACCTATAACAGTCTTCACAGAAATAAGAAAATATTATACTAAAATTTATATGAAACCAGATAAAATCCTAGCTACTTAAAGGAATTCTGAATACAAAGAACACCAGAAGAATTGCTATTCTAGATATATAATATATAATATACTTAGAATATATTGATCTAATATACCTAGGTATAATATACATACATATATATATATATATATATATATATATATATATATATATAGAGAGAGAGAGAGAGAGAGAGAGAGAGAGAGAAAGAGAGAGAGAGAGAGAGAGAGAGAGAGAGAGAGAAAGAGAGAGAGAGAGAGATGTATATATTACAGTTATAGTAATAAAAATGTAATACAGCCACAAAACAGAACGACAATATGAACTAACCAGTACCCGCTAGAGCTCGTGTCTCTAGCTGCATATGTAGCAGAGGATGGCCTATTCGGCCATCAATGAGAAGAAAAGCCCTTGGCCTTGCGAAAATCATATGCCCCAGTAGAGGGAAATGCCAGGGCCAGGAAGTGGGAGTGGGTGGGTTGGGGAGCAGGGCGGGGGAAGGATATAGGGGACCTTTGGGATAGCATTTGAAATGTAAATGAAGAAAATACCTAATAAAAAATGAAATAAAACAGAAGAGTCTAACGTAAGTACTTGTTAGTAATTGTTTTATATTTGACAGAGAGGTTAAAACACACTGGAAGAAATAGTTTTATGCTAGGAAAACTGAATATCTACATGCAGAAGTCTAAAATTATACCCATATCTATCACCCTGCTCAAACATTAGCTCCAAGTGGACCAGACTCTAGCTTGAAACTTGGAATACTAAAACTAGAAGAAAATATAAACATCATACTATAAGATAGAGTTATAGGGAAGGATTTTCTGAACAGGACTCCATTTTCCAAGGAATTAATGCCAACAACTGACAGCTGAGACCTCATAAATCTTTAAGCTTATATACATCTAAAGAAAAAATAACTCACGTAAAAAAAATAAATCGTCAGAATCAGCTCTACATCTGAGAGATGATTAATATCAAGAATATGTAAAGAATAGGGTGAAGGAAAAAAAAAGACTAAATTGAAAATTGCCAGCTCCAACACCGGGTCACCTAGGGCACGGAGTGGGCAAATACCCGCATGGTCCCTAGAGGACTGCCCAAGCAATCTTAGGATCACTGGTGAGTGGAACACAACTTCTGGTCCCATCCAATCATGCACGGGACCTGAGACAGCACTAGGGCAGCAGAGAACCGGCCTGACCAGGGGCACAAATCCCTTCCAGTCTGTGCCAGCACTAGGTCACCTAGGGCATGGATTCGATGGACACCCCCATGGTCCCTAGCAGACTGCCCAAGGGATCTTAGGATTAATGGTGAGTGGAACACAACAGCTGCTCCAATCCAATAGTGACAGGCCTGTGCCAGCAGGAACAAGGACACCAGAGCCTTTCCTGACCAGAGGCTCAGGTTTCATTTAATCAGTTCAGGTTTACCTTGGTTTCAAACAGACCAGACAACTCTATGGTCCTCAAAGGAGAAACCAATTTCAAGCACTGTAACATTCCGAGGATCTTAGGACAACAGGATCCCAGGATATCAGGATATCAGGAGCTGGGTCACACTAGTATTTGAGTTAATCAGAGGAGCTTGACTGCCAAGGACTCAGATACACCCAGAATCTCAGGTTCACAGGAGCCCACAATCAAAGAATCACAGAGAAATCTGGAATCTGAGAAGTNCTGAATCAACTGAGATTATAGAAAGGACAGGCTCAAATCAGATATATTGAGGGCAGCAAGCACTAGAGATAATCAGATGGCAGGAGGCAAGCATAAGAACAGAAGCAACAGAAACCAAGGTTACTTGGCATCATCAGAACCAAACTCTCCCACTATAGCAAGTCCTGGATACACCATCACAC
>NC_034613.1:83323656-83324933 GCF_900095145.1 Mus pahari
AGGAAATCCAGGACACAATGAGAAGACCAAACCTATGGATAATAGGAGTAGATGAGAATGAAGATTATCAACTTAAAGGGCCAGTAAATATCTTCAATAAAATTATAGAAGAAAACTTTCCATACCTAAAGAAAGGGATGCCCATGAACATTCAAGAAGGCTACAGAACCCCAAATAGACTGGACCAGAAAAGAAATTCCTTCTGACACATAATAATCAGAATGACAAATGCATTAAGTAAAGACAGAATATTAAAAGCAGTAAGGGAAAAAGGTCAAGTAACATACCAAGCCAGGCCTATTAGAATTACTCCAGACTTCTCACCAGAGAATATGAAATCCAGAAGATCCTGGACAAATGTTATACAGACCCTAAGAGAACACAAATGCCAGCCCAGGCTACTATACCCAGCTAAACTCTCCATTATCATAGATGGAGAAACCAAAGTATTCCATGACAAAACCAAATTCACACAATATCTTTCAAGGAATCCAGCCCTTCAAAGGATAAAAAACACCAGTATAAGGACGGAAATCATGCCTCAGAAAAAGCAAGAAGGTAATCCTTCAAGAAACCTAAAAGAAGTCAGCCACAAGAACAGGATGCCAATTCTAACAACGAAAATGACAGGAAGCAACAATTACTTTTCCTTAATATCTATTAATATCAATGGACTCAGTTGCCTAATAAAGAGGCATAGACTACCAGATTGGCTCCACAAACAGGACCCAACATTTTCCTGCTTACAGGAAACTCATCTCAGGGAAAAATACAGACTAAAAGGCTGGAAAACAATTTTTCAAGCAAAATGTCTGAAGAAACAACCTGGAGTAGCCATTCTAATATAGAATAAACTCGACTTTCAACCCAAAGTTATCAAAAAAAATGACAAGGAGGGGTACTTCATACTCATCAAAGATAAAATCGTCCAAGATGAACGCTCGATCCTGAATATCTGTGCTCCAAAAGCAAGGGCAGCCACATTCATTAAAGAAACTTTAGTAAAGCTTAAAGCACACATTGCTCCTCACACAATAATAGTGGGAGACCTCAACACCCTACTCTCATCAATGGGCAGGTCCTGGAAACAAACTAAACACAGACACAGGGAAACTAACAAAAGTTATGAAAAAATGGATTTAACAGATATCTACAGAACATTGTATCCTAAAACAAAAGGATATACCTTCTTCTCCTCATCTCATGGTACCTTCTACAAAATTGACCATATAATTGGTCACCAAACAAGCCTCAACAGATACAAAAATATTGAAATT
>NC_034613.1:83324944-83330309 GCF_900095145.1 Mus pahari
GAAACTCCATCCTAGAAAAACCAAGAAAGTAATCATTTAACAAACCTAAAAGAAGACAGCCACAAGAACAGAATCCCAAATTTAACAACAAAAATGACAGGAAGCAACAATTACACAATATGACACAGCTATAGTAATCATTGGCACATATTGAAAGGCTTGACCTCTTACTTAGTAGATATATGTTGAGCAGTGTTCATAGCCACCCTATTTTTATAGCCAATTAATGAAAACAACCAAAATTTGATTCAACAGATGAGATAAAAATTAAAATGTAGTAATACACACAATGAAATGCTACTCAGCTTATACAAAACAAATTTCAGGAAAATGGAGGGTCCTAGAAATCGATGGTCATATTGAGGTAACTCAGGCCTCAAAAGCAAAAGCCTTGTGTTCTCTCTCATCTGCTGCTGACAGTACTTCCCTCAAGAATCATGGACTAACAAAATCTCTAGTGCTAAGCATGAGAAACTCCCTTTCTGGTGGTTGGTCATATGACTTCCCTAAGCATTATAAACTATTGATGTAACTCCTGGATGCACCTCAGCAGTTGAGGATGGACTGAAGGCTCCATACACTTAGGACATAAGGACTCAGATGATTTTAGCTGAGCCAAAGCTGGAAGCCTCTTTTTGGAAGTATAGTTTCCATAGCTCCAAAAATTCCATGCAAGCTACCAAGGGATGGAAACTATTAAATAGTCCTATTCACTTGCAACACCTATGAACCATGACATATACCATCAGTGTAATATATGCCTATATGTTCAATAATTGTCACTCACATGTTGGTGGTAACTAACAGCAATCTAATTGAACTTATGACCCACTCAAAAGGAGAGAAACCATGCCTAGCTTCCTGGAGCTAGTAAGGTCATGAACTTTAGAAATGTATACAATATTCCACTATTTTGATTAACATAATTCTTAATTATATTCCAAATCTTTTGCTTATACTCACAGATAGATGTAGCTATTACCTCTCAGCAAAGAAGCCTCTCTTTACAGCAAGTGGAGACTATCATAAAGAAAAACAAAGCAAACAAACAAACAAAAAAGACACAGACATCAATAGAGTCTGTGAAGCCTAATCTGACTGGATACATCTATGTCAGGGATCTTGCATCTATGGCTCAGGGAACCTCATGAAAGGGAATATCATGAAAGACTGGACAAAAAGATTGTAAGTGTTAGAATATCAGCAAGTCAGCTGTGAAATTGTTTCTCTTTGAAATCACTGCATATAATAAAAAAGAAATCATTGTCTAAACAAGATCTAAAAATGACAATATCAATGGACAAGTTAACATGAAAGGGAACAAACTTTTGGGGGTCCTGGTCCTAAACAAAAATGAGAGGTACCTAATGTTTGCTAAGAGAAAGAAAGGGATGTCTCACTTTTGTTGTTGTTGTCCAATGTAGAATAGTAAGGCTTGAATCACAAACAGCAAAAACAGACTCAGAATTTTTTATATATATTTCTGCATACATATACATGCACATAAATATACATCATTGTAGCAATAATAATCAAAGTACAAGAGATTATTAATTGAGAGTCACGGGAAATGGAGAAGCACACATTTATCAAATTTAGTATACATTACTGTAGTCAGGGGAGACAGAAAGAAGGCATTCTCATGGTTTATGACTATATATTTTAGTCTAAAATGTAAATATATAGGGGCTGAAAGTAAGATGAAATATTTCAAAGAGATCTCGTAGGATACCTCTATATAATAGCAAAAATATTTATGTCAATTTTTGCTGTTAAGCATTCAGATAATTTTACTATGATATTATTATCCTGGCAAAGGCATCTGAGGTTGTACTCACCCTACTGTAGGGAAATATGATGAAACAGAAATCAGAGAAAGGGAAACTATTTGGCAGTGCCACATAGCCTAGATCTGGTTCAAGCTGTGAAAAGAACATTTTTGCTTTAATTATGTCACAACAAAATTGTTATTTCGCTGTGTCTGAATAGCTGTTCTTTCACAATAGCAATTTGTTCATTCTGATTCTTTATATTATGCAGGTTAATGCATGTTTATATCTGTGGAAGCACTGAATATGTATCCCCTCTCAGAATAAATTAATTTCCAAACCAATATGTATCCTTATGCTGTCATTATTTCTTTCCCATTAATGGAACAAGTGACCACAACTATACTTATACAAACAGTGGCAGCTGGCACAGGGAACACTGTGTCTATCACATTAACATTTGCTACATCAATAGGTTTTTTTTTTTTCAAAAAATAAGCTTAGTGTAATATTTTGTTTCCAGGGCTATTTGTGTTCATTTTTTTATTTCTTTTTTCAAAAGTTTCCAGGCCTACATCTCATTCTGATACAAGGTGTTATTCAATCATGCCATAATATAAGGCAAACAAGAGAACAGAAAATTAATATTGACATAAAGATAGCAACAGCACAAAGTAGGTTCTTCACCATGAGTGACTAAGACCAGGCCTTCATCTTGTCTAAACAGGCACCTATAAAAAGCATATTAATCATTTTCCCTTCTGTACTATTATCTTCCATGCCCACAATCCATAGCTTCCTTACCCTTAATACATTCTACCACAGAACACTCTTCTAAAACACATTTTTATTTACATCCATTCTAACGATTTTCCCCAATCCCAATTGTGACTCAAAAATGTTAATTGAATCATATGCAAACTCCTGATAACTTCTATAAGCTGGGGTCTGCAGTATACCATAGGATTCCAGAGCCACCAACAATACCCTGACATGAATACAATCCAGCCATTAATTTTCTTTGTGATCTTGATCAAATACAGACTACAGTTATCTCATCTGTGAAATATAGTGAACACTTATGATCACATTATTATTTTAATAAAAATAAATTATACAATAACTTGGAAAATTTCATACAAATATTTGGCTCTCCTTATATTTAAAACCATCACACCTGATTTTATTTATTTTTGCTTATTTTATTTGATTTATTTTTTCTTCTTACAGAAATATATGTCATTTTATCAAGTCAATTCCTTATTTGCTCTTCCAGCTACTGCAGGAACATTCATTCTATATTCCCGTCCTAATTTCCTAATTCCGTTTTCCCATCTCTATTTCAAGCATGTATACACACACACACACACACACACACACACACACACACACACACACACACACACACACACAATTCTAACAAACACTGAAGAAAAAAATTAATAGAAATCCTACCCTTCTCAGGAGGCCTTACTCAGAAGTGATCTTGGTTAAACTAAATGTGTATTATAGTCAACAGAGGACTTTAATTTTTATGGGCATTATTTATTTTTGCTCCACAAGCATATTTACAAGAGTGCTAAAAGAAGAACAAGAAAAGAAAGTAGAAAAGGAAAAGTGCAAACTTACATAGCCACTTTGAAAACTGGTTTGTCAGTTTGTCGTGAAATTTGGAATAATTCTACCACAGTACCCAGCTATACCACTCCTGGGCATATATCCAAAATATGTTCCACTATACCACAAGGATACTTGCTCAACTATGTTCATAGCAGCTGTATTTGTAATAGCCAGAAACAGGAACAACCTAGATGTCCCTCAACTGAAGAATGGATACAGAAACTGTGGTATATCTACACAATGGAATACTAGTCAGATACTAAAAACAAAACTATTATGAGTTTTGCAAGAAATGGATGGAATTATAAATACTCATCTGTGAGGTAACTAAGACCCAGAAAGACACTTGTGGTATGTACTCAATTAAGTCAACATTAGTCACAAAGTGCAGGATAACCACCCTACAATTCACAGACCCAAAGAAACAGGGTAAGAAGGAGGACCCAGGAGAGTCTTCCTTTTTACCCATATGTGAATCTTCCTCAGAAGGGGAAACAAAATAATCATTGGAGGTGGGGAGAGAGAGAGGGCAATGGGTAGGAGAGGTGGTGTGCAGGGGAATTAAGATGGCAATTAGGTATGGGGAGAGGGGATTAGGAAAGGGCTGGGAGTAAGAGCTGAAATCAGTGGGAGCATCTCTGGGAATAGCTGTAGGACTGGGACAGAGGAGGTTTCTGGGAGTCTTTATGGTGACTATAGTTGGGATTCCTACCAGAGATATAGAGACAAAGTAGCCTTCTCCTGTAGCCAGATGGGACTTAAAGTGGAGGGAAGGGGACATCAATCCATCCACAAAACCTTCAACCCAATATTTGTCCTGCCTATAAGGTAATCAAGGATAAAGATGGTGCAGAGACTGAGGGAATAGCCAACCAATTACTGCCCCAACTTGAGAGAGAACCAACCCTTGACACTGTTAATGATACTCTGCTTTGCTTGGAGACAGGAATCTAGCATAACTTTCTTCTGAAAGCTTATGCAGCAGCTGATGGAAATAGATGGAGATACCCACAGCCAAACATCAGGGGGAGCTTGGAGAGTCTTGTGGAAGAACAGGGGATAGAATTGAGCTACCTGGAGGGGTCAAAGACACCATAAGAAGACATAGTCAACTAACCTGGGCCCATGGGGGTTCACAGATTACAAAGCATGCAGGTTTTGAACCTAGACCCCCTATACATTTGTAGCAGATGTGCAGTTCAGTCTTTTGAGTACCCTAGTAATTGGAGCAGAGGCAGTCTCTGACATTGGATCCCCTTCCCCTAACTGGTCCTAAGTTGGTCCTCAGTGGGAGAAGATGTGCTTAAGCCTAGTGTCACTGGATGGATGTCCCAGGGTGGGATAGTACCTAAGGGGAGTTGTTGGGGACTTTTCCTTTTATGAGGAGAAGGGGAGGGGTTGTTGAGGGAGGGGTTTATAAAGGTGGGTCTGGGAGGGGAGGAGGAATGGGGGGCATGATTATTATGCAAAGCCAATAAGTAAGTAAATAAATAGAAAAAGGTCAAAGGTTTAATTACAAAGTTAAGTTAATGTTACAAAGTTATAGCTACATATGATGAGTAAATCTTGAAATAATGCACAGTAAGAGGACTATAACTTATATTGTATCATACATAGTAAATTTCTATAGAAAGTAGACTGTAAATATTCATTACAATTGTCTTAAAACAAAAGTTATTGTCTATGTAAAGTGGCATAGTTAGTTATGAGTTCATGACTCATGAATTAAAAACTAATATTAAATATCTTCACTATACACAATAATAGATAGCAGATGTGCAGCTTTTTCTCTTTTTTTATTTATTATTATTTTCTTTATTTACATTTCAAATGCTATCCCGAAAGTTCCCAATACCCTCCCCCCCCCCACGCGCCCCTGATCCCCTACCACCCACTCCCACTACTTGGCCCTGGCCTTCCCCTGTGCTGGGTCATATAAAGTTTACAAGACCAAGGGGCCTCTCTTCCCAATGATG
>NC_034613.1:83330320-83334311 GCF_900095145.1 Mus pahari
TTTTTTTTGAGACAGGGTTTCTCTGTATAGCCCTGGCTGTCCTGGAAATCACTTTGTAGACCAGGCTGGCCTTGAACTCAGAAATCCACCTGCCTCTGCCTCCGGATTTCTGGGATTAAAGGTGTGCGCCACCATGCCTGGCATTACCTTATAGTAATCTTTTTACATTAACTTCCCAAATCCTGTGCTTACAGACTTATATCACCACAGCCAAGTTCAGCCCTTTAAATACAAATTGTAGCACCTGCCATATTTTAGTTTCAGTATATCCAAAGTAGGATTTGATAATTCTAATATAATTCTACACAAGTTAAAATACCAAATAGTAGTTCTTCAGAAGACTACTACTAGAAAAAAACTTATTTCTTTCACCATTTAACTGAAAGAGAAAAAAAAAAACCAAAGACTAAAGTAGAAATAAGAAACAAGTCAACCGCATGCTAAGTGTACACATTGTATACTGATCCAATCAATACAACTACAAACTACCGAGGAGATAATTGAAGTAACTGGGTTTTTTATAATACTGGGCTTGTTGTAATATTTAAATATGATCATAGAATTATGTTTATATTACTTTAAGTTCATATAAATGCATGTAATTTATGGATAATATATTGATATAGATAGTATATATTTTATAATTTGTATGTAATTTAATTATGTGATTTTATTTCCCAAGGACTAAATTATGACTAAAAATATTTGCAGGTGATGGAACTTTTGAGTTGATATGGGAGAAGGTCCTCATTGTTTGGAGATATCCTTAAGGAGATTTTGGATGATTTTTGAGCTCTTTTCTGACATCTTTTTAAAATATTATATATTAAAAATACATTTCCACATGTTACTGTAAAAACATCGCTACACCCAGAAACACATCTTCTTATGTTACACTGTAATTGTTTGCTGCCATCTATGGCCTTCAATCTCTTGCCTGAGTCAGAAAATATGGCACTCTGAATTTTTTGCCTATAATACTCTGAGCTAAAATTCTACCTTCATACATTCAGTTTCCTTAAATATTTTATTGCACTAACACATACAATTTGTTTAAATGGAAGTTGAGGGGAGACAAGTGGATAGATAAAAAATAAAAGCAGTAAAATACTGGTTGCGAGTTCATTATTTTTCCCATTTTCCTCTGGAAACATGAAAATCCATCTTAATATTGTCTTTATTCTTATATATGTGTGAAATATCAATAAGAAAAAGTTCATTTATATATGAATCTTTAAAAATAATAAATGACAATGGAATACCACAAAACTATTGAAACCAAAAGGAATAATATAAAACTTTTAAATTTATATTTACACACAATGGAGACAAATAGAAGGCAAGGGGAGAGATTGATGATTCCCTTGGCTGGTGAAGTTAGCCAACCCTTAATGTCGGGTCAGTTCAATACAAATTAGATTCACATACAGTATGTTTCTGAAATATAGAGCACAGCCAGAGACAACTTCACATATACTCAGTGTAATTCCTTTGGAACTGCCTGAACTAGCTGTTATGATATTGTGTGTTTCTTTTTCTCAGAAAGTAATACCCAGATTTCCAAAAGCATCTACAAAATACCAGAATACTCAGGCTACTCAGCCCCAATCTACCTTACCACAAATGGTAAGAAACTGTGCCATACAAAAGACTGATGGACCTAACAGTGAATAGTACGAATATGTCATATATATTTGAGTTTAAACTAGTTCAGTAAGGCTTTTGGCTTTATATCTTTCCATTTCTCTCTATTATATCTTGGAAGATAGAGGATATATTTAAAGTCCATTTTCATTTTGATGTTATATTTTTAAAATGTCCTTCTCCGTTTTGTGTTTAAAACTAGAAAATTGGTCTTAACCATACAAAACTACCTGTGGCTAACAATGTCTCATTAGGCTATACATTTTACCACCTTAGCGTGATTTCTGATACATAGCAGGTAGTCAGAAAAACAAAACAGAAGAAATAAAAATATATCCTCTCAAAAAAATTTTAACTCAATATTTTTATTCATTTTTTTCTCTGCTTAGTTCTAAGTTTATATTAATTTCAAAATAAGAAGTGAGTCATTGTTTAATTTTATAAGCATTTAATATTTCTGGCTAAATCAGTCTATCTATACATATATATATATATGTATATGCGTGTACTAACAAAATTGACTTTCAATATATTCTTTATTTTCCAAGGCACACAAATACACATATACAAACACACAGACACATACACATACAAAGAGACATATACACACAGACACACATATACACACATACACAACTTTACAGATTTTCTCTCTTTTCAACCTTGCTCCATTTCTGTCTTCAACAAATTATCTATCACTAGGCTATCTCTCAATATTTTATATATTCTATTTGTATTTTCTGGGTACAATTTGTTAATATCATATTAAAGAAAGCCCTGAGTGGATATTATGAAGACCAGGGTTTTGTAATAAATTTACCATTTTCTATGTAGTACACGGATGCATCTTCCCTATTTTATGATTGACAAAATTCTCCAATCACAAAAATGAGAAAGGGGCATCAGGATGATCTCAAAGTACCAACTCCTATCACTTCACACTTACATCATTTTACTGAGAAAAAAAGAACATTTGACTGTGTCAAAATGGCTATAGTCTACCCTTGTGAGATATCTTGAAACCAATAACTGACCTTCTGAGCGTTTCTTCCTAAGGTAGTAGAAATATATACTCTTGCTGTATTTTAGCAAGCATGACTTTCCCAGGCTACATCCTTGAACCGAAGTAATAAATGAAACCTGCCTAATTCACGAGACAATTAAACATGTTCTACTCAAGATATTTCTATTAAGATGATCTTAAATACTGCTTAAGTATGCTATTGAGACTGACTTTTCCAATGAGGCAAAAGAAAAGTCCAATTAGGAATCTAAGTTAATAGATTTGAATTATATAGGTTTAAATTGCTTCCTGTGCAAAGAGGGAGAGGAGCAAATGGTAATGCTCATATTATAGGTGTTTTAGTTTTGTTAATCTTCATATATATTGTATATATCAATATTTTGTTACATGAACAAGAGAGTGAACAACTAGTCAGAGACATATTTAACTCATTTTTTGTCCATAGTGCCCTTTTCATACCCATGTGTGTGTCTTTGTGTATTTTACTTAGGGGACATCCAGTACATATTTGACATTAATGATGTTTCCAGTATTTTATAGTTAACAATGTTGCCATGTAATAGGAAAAAACAGATTGTTTTCTTTCCAATTTTTCTCCTCTATGTCACTAGTTTAAAGAAAAATAATATGTACTAGATAGAAAACCAATCCATTCCTATTTACTTTAATTTCAACCTTTTATGTCATAAAAGCATGTGGCTTTATAGATGGATTTCAGGTACATTTTTTTTTACATTTTCCATTTTTTCAAGCTACCCAATGCCAGTAATGGCTACTACCTCTTTTCTTTCATTCCTATTATTTTATTCATCATTGTGAATACTTGTCTAAGACTTGTTTTTCTATTCCTGTTTCGAGGGTACAAATTTATTTTTCTAATTATAGGAGTAATATAACTGTATTATAAAACTATAGCAAATAAATGAGAGAAAAATAACACCCATAATTTTAAAAGCCTAATATGGGTACTATTATCATTTTGATATATTTTACTTTCACATCGTTTTACCTGTTCACAGAGTAAATTGTGTGTGTGTGTGTGTGTGTGTATAGCATTTTAATTTTTCTCCTGCATTTTTGTTTCTCATTATAGGAGTCTATTTTATTATCCAGTCTTTGAAAGCATTATTTTAATGGAAAAATTATATAATGATAAACTCTGGTTAAAGAAATATGAAGAAATTTTTCTTATCTCATCAGCTGAATATAGCTCTTTTTTTTTTTTTTTTTTTTTTTTTTTTTTTTTTTCTTTTTTTTTGTTTTGTTTTGTTTTTCTCTACAGGGTTTCTTGGTGTTGCCTGGATCTTACCTGGTTCTCTCCAA
>NC_034613.1:83334357-83337143 GCF_900095145.1 Mus pahari
CAGGGTTTCTCTGTGTAGCCCTGACTGTACTGGAACTCACTTTGTAGACCAGGCTGGCCTTGAACTCAGATATCTGCCTGCCTCTGCCTCCTGAGTGCTGGGATTAAAGGAGTGTGCCACCACGCCCAGCTGAATCTAGCATTTTAAAACTATTTTTAAGGTTCATTAACTCCTATTTATACTTGGACACATTCTTTTTCCTTTCTTTTTTATTTTTTAGTCAATTACTGTCCATAGGTTAGAAATACAGTTCTTTGCCATGCTATATCTGCTTTAGAGAGGTGCTAAGTCTACATCACTATTGTTCCAAAAGCCCATTTTTCTCATTTCATCTGGAGTCAACTTACTTCTTCAAGGACCATTCTTTGTCACTAGTTTTAATCTATTTCCTTTTTAGGTGTACAGGAGAGTGGATCAGGAAGTGCAAGATTGTCATGCTTTTCCTCACCCCTCCTTCTCCCCCTGCCCTTAACATCTTGCATCAGTGTGGTGCAGTTTTTACATAAGAGGAAGCTATTGACAGCAAGAGTCCACTCTGTCTTATAAGGTTCTGTGGTTCTTCCCATGTGATGTCTACGTGTATCCATCAACAGAGTGTCACCTACACACTACATTATAGTGCCTTACAAATCCCAGGTATCTTCCTCATTACTCCCTTACCCTTCCCTATTCCTGAAATCACTGTTCTTACTGGTTTCCTCAGGTTTTCCTTTTCCTGCATGTCACCTAGTTGGAATTATGAAGCATCTGCCTTTTCAGATTGGCTTCTTTCAGTCAGTAATATGTGCCATTACCTCCGTTTCTTCCTGTGCTTCTGTGCTAATTTCTGTTCACTGCTGAAGAATAAATAGTTCACTAGAGGACAAACAAAGCTTTTGAAGGTATCTTGGTGGTCTCCAAGTTTTAGTAGTTAAGCTGCAAATGTTTACAAGCAGATTTTCACATGGGCTTAAGTTCCAGGTTCACTTGGGACACTAAAGGGTGTGTGTACATGTATGAGTTCATATGTGATGAGTGTATGTTAAACATATTTTTAAAAGTTTTTATCAGTCTTATTTTGACCTTTATTTAAAACTGAGTCTATTTTATATATCACTCCATGGCTTTACTATAAAATTCTAAAAGCAAACAAGCAGAAAGTAGTAGAAAAACACTACAAGCCTAATTAAGTATAATCATCTTTTGTATCTAAATATTTTCACAATACACAATAATTCAGCATCATGTTTTGTACTTCCTTAAAGATTAAACTTTCCTCACCATGTTACACCAACTCTATACATTTAAATTAAAAAAATGATGAAATGTTGCAATCTGAATATAAAAAAATCCTCCACTTTTTGGAATATGGAACACATTGTTCTTTCTTTGTATGAAATGCTATTAACAAGGCTTTAAACTTAACAGCAATCAGACTTTGAAAATAACTGAAACATACTATAACCTATCATGAGTAAATCATAACTATATTATAGATTACATAATCTTCATTATTTTCATTTTTAAAAATTTAAATATAAGAAAAACTGCTATGCAAACATTTGAAAACAAAATAAACCTTATGTTCCTATGCATACAAAAACAAAATCATACTGTGAATCTACTGTATATTTGTCCTTAAATATATTTATGTTGAAATGCTTGGTGGAGCAAGCCTTTAATCCCACCATCAGGAGGCTGGCTTCATGAGACTAGACTTTAGTTCAAGACTAACTTGGTCTACACTGTGAATTTCAGGATAGCCAGGGAGACACAGAGAAACCTTGTCTTGAAAAAAACTCAAAACCAACCAGCCAACCAATCAACCAATCAAATGACAACAGTAAAACCCCACTAAACAAGGATAGCATATTTCATACTTGGCATTGTAAACTTAGTTACCTTCCTGTGGCATGTGAATACATGAGGATATGATTCTTAAAGAAGAACCTATTACTAAAATATTACTAAACCAGTGCAATTCCTTACCACACTCTAAATAATTATCCTTATAATAATTATGGTACTATACTAATTCACGGCTATCACAGATGGGTAGAACTCATGATTGTTTTTCTTCACTGTAAGCTTGCATATCACTTTCCAGTACTAGAAATTCTAGTTCTCAGGGAACAAGCTTTCAGAACAGGCCCATATTACAGTTCTGAATGGAGCTGGTAGAATTTTCCATTTATTGTGTGATATGACATTGCTTTTCTTTTCTTAATTAATTATTTTTCATTTTTTTTAATATTTTCAAACAGTTTGTTTTATTTTCATTCACTACTTGAATTTTGTTTGTACATTAATGTGCTGAGTGCATATACGTACACCACATGTGCACGGGTGCCTGCTGAGGTCAGAAGAGGGTATCAGGTCCTCTAGAACTGGATTATAGGATGTTATGAGCTGCCTGGTTTGAGTGCTGGAAACCACGCCCAGGTCCTCTGTAAGAGAGCAAGGCACTTAACTACAGAGCTATCTTTCCAGCCTTCAGACAATTTATTTTTTGTAGAACATTATTTTAATATTTTCAACTGTTAATATTCAACAAAGTAATTATTTTAAGACATAGTTCATTTTTATGTCTCCCTTTTAATTTCTGATTTTATTAATTTGGATCCTGCCTCTTTGCCCTTTGGTTAGTCTGGCAAAGGGTTTATCTATCTTGTAGATTTTCTCAAAGAACCAGCTCCTGGTTTGGTTGATTCTTTGTATAGTTCTTTTTGTTTCTATTTGGTTGATTTCAGTCTTAAGTTTGGTTATTTCCTGCCATCTACTCCTCTTGGGTGTATTTGCTTCTTTTT
>NC_034613.1:83337402-83343110 GCF_900095145.1 Mus pahari
TTTCTTTCTTTCTTTCTTTCTTTCTTTCTTTCTTTCTTTCTTTCTTTCTTTCTTTCTTTCTGTCTTCCTTCCTTCACCAAATTATCATTGAGTAGTAAGTTGTTCAGCTTCCACGTGTATGTGTGCTTTCCTTTGTTTTTGTTGGTATTTAAGACCAGCCCTAGTCTGTGGTGATCTGATAGGATGCATGGAATTATTTCAGTCTTCTTGTATCTGTTGGGGCCTTACTTGTGACCAATTATATGGCTAATTTTGGAGTAGGTACCATGAGGTGCTGAGAAGAAGGTATATTATTCTGCTTTAGGATGAAATATTCTATAAATATCTGTGAGATTCATTTGGTTAATAACTTTTGTTAGTTTCACTGTGTCTCTGTTTAGTTTCTGTTTCCATGATCTGTCCACTGCTGAGAGTGAGGTGTTGAAGTCTCCCACTATTATTGTGTGGGGTGCAATGAGTGCTTTGAACTTTAGTAAAGTTTTTTTTTTAAATGTGGGTGCCCTTGCATTTGGAGCATAGATGTTCAGAATTGAGAGTTTATCTTGGTAGGTTTTACCTTTGGTGATTATGAAACGTCCTTCATTAACTTTTTTGATAACTTTTGGTTGAAAGTTGACTTTATTTGATTTTAGAATGGCTATTCCAGCTTGTTTCTTGGGACCATTTGCTTGGAAAATTATTTTCCAAACTTTTAATCTGAGGTAGTGACTGTCTTTATCACTGAGGTGCATTTCCTGTATGAAGCAACATTCTGGGTCCTATTTATGTACCCAACCTGTTAATCTATGTCTTTTTTGAGGAATTGAGTCCATTGATGCTAAGAGATATTAAGGAAAAGTTATTGTTACTTCCTGTTATTTTTGTTGTTAGAGGCAGAATTATGTTTGTATGGTTATCCTCTTTTGGGTTTGTTGAAAGATTACTTTGTTGCTTTTTTTAGGGTGTAGTTTCCCTCCTTGTGTTGGCGTTTTTCATTTTTATCCTTTGCAGGGCTGGATTTGTGGAAAGATTTTGTGTAAATTTGGTTTTGCCATGGAATATCTTGTTTTCTCCGTCTATGGGAACTGAGGGTTTTGCTGGGTATAGTAGCCTGGGCTGGCGTTTGTGTTCTCTTAGGGTCTGTATGACATCTGTCCAGGATCTTCTAGCTTTCATAGCTTCTGGTGAGAAGTCTGGTGTAATTCTTATAGGTCTGCCTTTATATGTTACTTGACATTTTCTCCTTACTGCTTTTAATATTCTTTCTCTGTTTAGTGCATTTTGTGTTTTGAATATTATATTACAGGTGGAATTTCTTTTCTGGTCCAGTCTATTTGGAGTTCTGTAGACTTCTTGTATGTTCATGGACTTCTCTTTCTTTAGGTTAGGGAAGTTTTCTTCTATAATTTTGTTGAAATTTTGTATTTACTGACCCTTTAAGAAGGAATCATCACTCTTGTCTATACCTATTATCCTTAGGTGGTCTTCTTATTGTGTCCTGGATTTCCTGGATGTTTTGGGTTAGGAGTTTTTTTTTGCTTTTTGCATTTTCTTTGACTGTTGTATTAATGTTCTGTATCGTATCCTCTGCACCTGAGATTCTCTCTTCTATCTCTTGTATTCTGTTCATGATGCTTACATTTATGATTCATGATCTCTCTCCTAGGTTTTCTATCTCCAGCGTTGTCTCCCTTTGGGATTTCTTTATTGATTCTCTTTCCATTTTTAGATCCTGGATGGTTTGTTCATTTCCTTCACCTGTTTGATTGTATTTTCCTGTAATTCTTTAAGTGCTTTTTGTGATTCCTCTTTAAGTACCTGTTTACCTGTGTTCTCCTGTATTTCTTATTTTTTAAACCATTTATTACTTTTATAAATGCTTTTTAAAAATTTTTTATTAGAAATTTTCTTCATTTACATTTCAAATGCTATCCCAAAAGTCCCCTATATCCTCCCACTGCCCTGCTCCCCTACCCACTCACTCCCACTTCTTGGCCCTGGCGTTCCCCTGTACTGGGGCATATAAAGTTTGCAAGACCAAGAGGCCTCTCTTCCCAATGACGGGTCCATCCAATAATCAGCCACCAAACGCAGACACTATTGCATATGCCAGCAAGATTTTGCTGAAAGGATGCTGTCTCTTGTGAGGCTATGCCAGTGCCTGGAAAATACAGAAGTGGATGCTCACAGTCAGCTATTGGATGGAACACAGGGCCCCCAATGGAGGAACTAGAGAAAGAACCCAAGGAGCTGAAGGGGTCTGTAACCCTATATGTGGAACAACAATATGAACTAACCAGTACCCCCAGAGCTTGTGTCTTTAGTTGCATATGTAGCAGAAGATGGCCTAGTCGGCCATCATTTGGAAGAGATGCCCCTTGGTCTCCTGTATTTCCTGAAGGGATTTGTTTATGTCCTTCTTAATGTCCTCTATCATCATCATAAGAAGTGATTTGAGGTCAGAATCTTGCTTTTTCTGTGTGGTCTTGAATCCAGGACTTGCTATAGTGGGAGAATTGGTTTCTGATGATGCCAAGTAACTGATTTCTGTTGCTTCTGTTCTTACACTTGACTCCAGCCATCTGATTATCTGTAGTGCTACCTGCCTTCTCTATATCTGACTGGATCCTGTCCTTCCTGTGATCCTGGTTGTGTCAGAAGTCCCCAGAGTTCAGCTCTCTCTGTGATCTGTGATTCTATGATCCTGTTATCCTGAGATCCTAGGTATGTCAGAGCTCCCAGAAGAGAAGCTGCCTCTAGGACCCTTAGATCCTGGGTATGTCCAACCTCCTGTGATTCTGTGATCCTGTGACCCTGGTAGTCAATTATTTTTTTCATATATTATATTTGATTATATCTATTCTCCTTTGAACTCCTTCCAGATCCTCCTCATATTCCCACACAACTGGCATCTTGTTCCCTGTCTATCTCTAAACAAAACATAATAGAACAATCCAAAATTAGGACAAAACAGCGCGCGCGCGCGCGCACACACACACACACACACACACACACACACACACACGATTCTATTTTGTATTAGCCAGCTACTCTTGGGCATGCCTCGTGCTCTGTTGTGTTATACCAGCAGGTTTCACTTGCAAATAGCTTCTTAGTTAGAGGTGGAACTTTGTGTGACCTTCCCACTCTCAGAGGTGGTGTTTTGTCGCGTTGGAACCTGTGCAGGCCCTGTATATCCTGCTATACTCTGTGGGTTCATACGTGTATAAGTCTAAATTTATTTGTAAATTGTTCTTTTCTCAAAGTCCTCCACCACCTCTGGCTCTTACAATCCTTCTGATTCCTCTTCTGTATTGATCCCTGGGCCTTTAAGGGAGGGGATTGATAAAGATTTCCCATTTATGGATGAGTATTCCAAATTCGTTCACTTTAAGCACAATGTCAAATTGAGGGTCTCTGTTAATTTACATCTACAACATTTCTCTGATGGGGGTTGAGCAGTGCATTAATCTATAGGCACAGCAATGTTACCAGGAGTCATTCTATTGCTATGTTCCTTTAGTAATACTAGTATATTTTACTCTTGGGTCCATGACATATCTAGTCTCAAGTTCTTTGCCTTTACAGTTGGGTTGGACTCCTTACTGCTACTCTTCGCCTTTTGCATAGTACTTTCTGACATGATAGACAGTCCTCTTGTAGGAACATCCATGTTAGTTTCAACTCGATTCTTACAAGTCCTATGTTTGAAGTGTGTATTATCTTTGGCAACAGTTTTATGCAATCCTAAGTGGTCAGACCAGAACACATGTACATGTAAGTAAAGATAAATGAACTCAGTAGGTTATATATACATACATGTATATATTTACCAATATATACATATGTACATATTTGTAAAATAATTAGCTTGGATGTTGTATATTTTGGAGGTGGCATGGGAGGTGCTGGAAGAAGAGAGGGAGGAGCAGAAGTGTAGGTATGGTGCTCATGTATGATGTTCTCAAAAATATTACTAGTAGTAAGATGATACAAGGTTGTATGGTAAGGGAGTTGATATGTGAGCTGTTTGGGTAGGGTTGTGAATATGATCAAAATCAATTTATGAAATTCTCAAAAAAAAACCTTAACAGAGATGAGAAAAATAGAACCTCTGTTGTTGCCAGATCTCTATTAATGAATATTTATGATTTTTAAAAGCTACAGAATCTAACAAACCTTTCTAGTCATAAGGAATTCTTCATATTCCTCTATAATCTGGATTAATATTATTTCATTAAGGATATTTGACTAATAGTTTAAACAATAGAAATACTTCCATAGTTCTTTATATCCATTTTCCAGTTTCTTTTTGTGAGATAATTCTATCATTTTGCCCAATGATCAGCAACTTAAAAACTTTATTTTATTTTATATCCTTCCCAGTTTTGAGTTCATTTTTCTTCTATTTCGGGATCAGAGAATGTGTCACTCACTCTTTCTGCATTCTTTCTTCTACTCTGAATCGAAGACCTTAAGAATTTTAGCTGAAGGAAACATTTATCTTAGGTATTTGTAAAGAAACCACTGTGTTCAAAACTTATCCTTTTAGGTGAAAATAAATAAAAGCATGGATGTTGTCAGATATCAAAACCACTTTCTTTTTCTCACATGGCCATGACATCATTTCTTTTATTCTTACTATTGCACTAAACTCAAGGGTTATCTATTTAACACATACTCTGAACAAAATACTATGACTAAGCACTAGATAAGTGATTTTCCAGGATTTATCCAAAACTATATTTACTAATAAAATTCTTTCCTCACTTTTTTTATTAAGGTTCACCACTTACTGGTATGCTTTCTGCCCCATTTCTTTATTTTTCTTTCTTTCTCTCTTTTCCCTCCAACTTCTTTACTTTGGAGATGTATTTTTATTTAGGTTCCTCTTTGCTTTGTTTTCTCCAAGGACACCATCTGCTTTATATGAGACCTCATATAGTTTAGGATGGCCTTAAATTGCAGATTTTCCCCAGATTACAAGTTTGAGCCTCCGTGCTAGGCATTCCAGAGCTTATGTTAATATGACATTATTTCTTCATTGAGTTTTAACAGTGATACCATTTTTTTCTTCTAAATACTGATGTTCTTGAAATTAAAGAGCAGATTATTTCATCTCATTTTTCTCACTGATTAAAATTTATGTTTTACCTACATGTTTTACTTTTCACATTCTTTGCTTATTACATCTGAATTTCATGCATATATATATATATATATATATATATATATATATATATACAGAAAACCACAGGTGTTAAGTTCAAATAGCACTAAGCCAAATCTGCCTCTTCTACAGATGTGTGCAGAGGTTTTGATTTATATTCTCGATGTTGCACTTTGGCAATATTCATACACAAGGCTAAGCAAACTGGTTTATGAGACCCCCCCCCTTCCTGCTTTGCCAGTCTGTGGTTTTGCTACTTTGAAAGCATTTTCTCTGTAATGGTTTGTAACTCTGTCTAAGCTACTTGTCTCTTTGTCACAGATATTGTTAAGAACACCATTGCATTAGAAAATCTCCACTCTCCCATCATCAGCCACCAAATGCAGACACTATTGCACATGCCAGCAAGATTCTGCTGAAGGGACCCTGGTATAGCGGCCTCTTGTGCTTCTATGCAAGTGCCTGGCAAACACAGAAGTGAATGCTCACAGTCAGCTATTGGATGGAACACAGGGCCCCCAATGGAGGAGCTAGAGAAAGTACCCAAGGAACTGAAGGG
>NC_034613.1:83343375-83368710 GCF_900095145.1 Mus pahari
GAGAGAGAGAGAGAGAGAGAGAGAGAGAGTTCAACTTATTTTGTAGCATGTTTTCTCCAGAGTTTAAAAGAGTTCTACTGCACATTAATTCCTGCACTAACTCCATTTTCCACTCAGAGACCTTTTGCAATTTTCACAGAAATAAAAAATGCTAGTACTGGAAGTGTAATCAAGGTTTAGGGGTAAAAGCTCCATCTCTAACAGTCTCAACAAGTTGGAATCAGCTGCCTATTTGAATGAGATGTGTAATGGTGAAAAACAGAGAAAGATTTTATCAATGTGTTGTTAAGAAGAAAACTAAAGGGATCAATGTCCCCAAGTTTGTCATTAGAGTGTTAATAAAGCCTTAGGTTTAAATACACTAAGAATCCAGGGCAAAGTAGGCAGGAGGATGTATTTATAATTAAGCAGTCCTGATCAAAGTGTGTTCTGGTTGATCATTGTCTCAGTTTTGATCTGGCAAAGTGGTCTGAAAGAATTATTATCAATGTCATTCCTTGCTTGAGGGAATCCATCTATTTCTTACAAGATGATTACTTCTAGTCCAGGGCGTTGCCTTCTCAATGTAGATAATTGGCCCCATGAGGGGTTGGTCTGTCTTACAAGGATTTGATGTTCATGAAATCTAAAGTGGCTGCAGATTTAGGATAATGATTTTCCTTCACTTTCAATCTTGAAGAGAGATGAGATTGTGTCACAAATACACTTTGTCAAAAACATAGAAGAATACATGGTGTCTCTTCACTATGTCAAAATCTATTGAAAAACAGTAAGTTTACGAAATTCAGCAGGTTTAATGACTGCAATTTGTCATATAATCTCACCTAAATGGCTAACCTGGTCAAAGTGAAGGCAGCATACTTTATTATAATCTTGATTACTAATATTAACTCTTGTATTAAACAGCAAACATATGCCTATTCTCTGTGTATATATGTGGTTTACAAAATGTACCCAAATTAATGAGTCTACAGTAGAGTTTGAGATATTTCAGAGTGGCCAAAGAAAGTCTGTGGTGATATGACGACCAAACAGACTAATGCCTAGGGGAAGCTGCTGGAGTCTGGGTTTGAGATCAAAGCGGCAGAGTTCAGCTGTGAGATGAAAGATCAAATTAGGTTCAAAGGAGCAAATGAAGGGTTCAGGTCCAGCTTTAGGTGAGCCTACAAGTGAACAAGAAAGCAGTTAGGTAGGCCACATCAACAATATATTGAACTGCAATCAGTCTTTGACATGCACATAAAATATCAAGTGGGACTATCCCCTTACTCATTGTCTAATCACTTTGTGAGGTCCAGAGAAGTGAACTACACCATTTTCTCCATGTGGTATGTCCCTAAAGTTCTTGTATCTTGTTTTCCTGGAAGAATTTTAATATACCCATGTGCCCCCACAGGTTCTATCATCCCAGTAAACTTACAGGGTGACTTCCTTTCTATTTCCAGAAATAAATTATTTATCAGTTTGCAATAGATGGTTGATGTTAGACAGAAGGCACAATTTCTAGGTCCTCCCAGAGGCTACACTCATCTTCTCTTTTAAATATAGGCAGGAGATTTGTTTTAAATAGACCCTTCTGGAGGAAAGCACAACACACACACACACACACACACACACACACACACACACACACACACTATCACCACCACCACCAACAACAACAAGAACAACAACAACAAGAACAACAACACTTTTATGCTACATGAAGTAACTCAGAGGAGAGCCTAGCTTGATCTCAATTAACAGTTTTGGTAGATGAACACTTGAGTGTTCAAAATGCTTTTGCAGAGAGAACCAGGGGTCTGACCCAAAACAAAAGAGACAGATAATGACTTCCGTTAGTTGCCTTTGGACACAAGAGAGAAATAAATTGTTCTAGCATAAGTACATTTAATGTATCCTTCCATAGAAGCATCATTAAGAAATCCAGATTACCTTGCTTTATTTACAGAGAAGGCAAGAAATTCTCTAGAATTGTTAAAAGCCTCACAGAGTCAGAAACATAATTAAGTCAGATGTGATTTTAATTTACTACATATGAGTAAATTAATATTATATTATATTCAACTCAGCATAATGCTAGATATTTGTGATTAGATTAATGAATTATAAGATGTTATATGATCTAGTCCTTCATCATATATCATCTTCCTTCTGTTGCTTACCTCTTATTCACTTCCCAATGATACATAGCAGACTTCTGAAATTTTATATGACTAGCATACTTGTGCTGGCTAGATAAATGTTAACATGACATAAACTAGAGGGTTTTTTTTGGGGGGGGGAGAGGATGTCAATTGAGTGAGAAAATGTGCCCACGAATTTATCTGCAGACAATCTTGTGGTGCATTTTCTTGACTGATGATTGGTTTGAAAGGACACAGTTCACTGAAGATGCTATCACCCCTAGACTAGTGGTCCTAGGTATTGTAAGAAGGCAAGTTGAATAAACCACAGAGAGCAAGACAATCAGCGTCTCCCATCCATGGCTTCTGCTCTGTTTGCTGCCTATAAATATTTGCCCTGACTCACCACAGTGATAGAATGTGACCAGAGAGAGGTAAGATGAAGTAAACTCTCATTTCCAAGTTGATTTTGTTAATGTTTTATCGCAGCTTTAGAAACTCTAAGAAAGACATTATCATCAGTTCATGGGGCAATGTTCTGACAGACATAACCATATGGTTTTGTAAGGATTGTGATAGCATTTTGGAACTTTGGGCTGGAAATACCACTGAGTGCTCAGACTTAGTGAGCTGTTCTGTGCAATCTCAAAAGACAGAATGTTGAGAGGAATGGGATGGAGGCCTGGCTTATGAAGTTTCAGAGCACTTTGAGACCTTACAGTGTCTATCAGAGCTAATTATTTTTAGGTTAAAGAATCTGTAGCTCTAGTCAAATGAGGCTACCAAATTGACTGTGGTTAACAAGAGACCGGAACCATTAAACTGAAATCTTTGTTTTACTGGGACAATTAACATTGGTCAGCTGGTGCTGAGAAATTATGGGTGATTAATAAGAAAGCAGTATCACTGAAAATAGATGATATGGTACAGAGATAGGCAATGTTGTACCTCATCCTAGTGGCTAAACTTGGTAATGTCTAAGAGTCTCTCAGATACTGTACTGGCTAGTTTTGTGTCAACTTGACACAGCTGGAGTTATCTACAGAGAAAGGAGCTTCAGTTGGGGAAATGCCTCCATGAGATCCAGCTGCAGGGCATTTTCTCAATTTGTGATCAAGGGAGGAGGTCCCCTTGTGGGTGGTGCCATCTCTGGGCTGGTAGTCTTGGTTCTATAAGAGAGCAGGCTGAGCAAGCCAGNGGAAGCAAGCCAATAAAGAACATCCTTCCATGGCCTCTGCATCAGCTCCTGCTTTCTGACCTGNTTGAGTTCCAGTCCTGCGTCCTTGGGTGATGAACAACAGTATGGAAATGTAAGCTGAATAAACCCTTTCCTCCCCAACTGCTTCTTGGTCATGATGTTTGTGCAGGAATAGAAACCCTGACTAACACAGATACTATTTCAATGTGATGATAGGAGAGCAGCTGAGGCTTTGTATTGTGAGAGGCCAGGAGAGGTTATTGGTGAAGACACTCAGTAGCAGTGAAAACTCCACGTTTGAAGAGTTCATGGAAAGAGGTTAAGATTTGGCACCATGGCATATAGTTAGAGTCCCCGAAGACATCTCAGGAGAGAATATTGTTGCAGCAGAAGATCTCAGGATTTTGTAGATGCTAGTACAATGGGAGAAACACCAAGGACAGCAGCAGTCATGTCATGGAGCCAGTCTGAGGCTAGGAAGAAAACTGCATGCTGAGCATAGAAGAGCTGGAGAAATGCAACTTTGTAGCTGAAAAGATCATGACTGAATCTCAGAAATAGAACAATAGGAATCATTGTAGTTTAGTTTTGCTATTTATGAAATCATGGCTATCAGTTGGTCATTCCTTTTTGGAATAGGAGCATTTAACTTACTTTTATATTTTATTTCATTTATTTTTTTGAAGTTACAATTACATTATTTCCCATTCTGTTCTTAAACTCTCCCACATATTCCTCATATTTTTTTCTTAATTCCTGACATGGTTTTCATCAATTATTTGTACATAAACATGTACATATATGTATGTATGCATGTATGTATGATCTATCTATCTATCTATCTATCTATCTATCTATCTATCTATCTATCTATCTATCTTTCTATCTATCTATCATCTAGCCAGCTAGCTATTAAAACTTAAGTACAACTTATTCCGTCTATATACTGTTATATGCATGCATTTTTCAGGGTTGGCCATTTGGTATTGGATAATCAGTTGGTGTACTCTTCCCTAGGGAAGACTCCCCTACTCCCACCATTCCATATTTGCTTAATGTTGGAGTTCATGTTAGATGGATGGGCTTTGATCTTGAAGAGACAATTGTCAGACCATATGGGAACTCTTGATTTAAAATATTGCTTATACACCAACTTGGGTAATATTGTAAGTTTTTTGTTAATGGTATGAGTCCTTATGGTTTTGGGACATTCTTACTGATATTTTACCCTCCTTCTGTATTCCTCTCCATACCCCTCCATATTTAGAGCTACCCATTTTTCTTATTTCTTACGTCAGATCATTTACACTCTGCTATTCTCCTCTCTCTTACTTCCCCAACTCCAAACCTTGCAAGAGACCTTTTTTTTTTCCTGGTAGCTTCAGTTATTCAAAGACATCAAAGATTTGGACCTAGAAAACTAAGATGAGAGAGAACATTTGACATTCATCTTTCTGGATTTGTGTTACCTCACTCAGTACGATCTTTTGTAGTTGCATCCATTTACCTTCAATTTTTATGATTTCATTTTTTTTCTTTACAGCTGACTACTCTTCCATAAAATATATGTACCACATTTTCATTATCTATTTGTCAGCTGACTTATATTTAGCTTGTTTCCATTTCCCAGCTATTGCGAACAAAACAGTAATATACCTGAGAAAATATTTGTGGAATCTGATATAAACTCTTTTAGATAAATCTCAAGGAGTGGCTTAGCTGGGTTATACAGTAGATTTATTTTAAGTTTTTTCTTCAGAATTTTCTACTATAATTTCCTAAGTGGTTGGAAGAGTGATTGAGAGTTTTTTTTTTCCATATCCCCATGTATACTCGTTGATTGTTTTGTTGATGTTGGTCATTTTGACAAATTCTGACAGGTAAAATGAAATCCAAGGGTTGTTTTGGTGTGCATTTCCCAAGTAGTTAGGGGAAAGTAATATTTTTGAGATATTTTGTAGCCAACCATTCTTACTTTGCAAACCCAGGACCATTTTTAGTGGGTCATTTTTTGACTATTATTTAAAATCTTTACATACTATGGGTATTCATCCTTTGTCAGATGTAGAGGATCCAGGTTGTTTCTTTTGTTGTGAAGAGATTTTTTTTTTAAATGAAGTCTCACTTGTCATTTCTCAGTCTAAGTTCTTGGGTAACTGGAGTCCTGGAGTCCTATTCAGAAAGTCCTTTCTTAATATTTGAGTAGTACTCCATTGTGGAAATGTACCACATTTTCTATATCCATTTCTCTGTTGAGGGACATCTGGGTTCTTTCTAGCCTCTCACTATTATAAATAAAGCTGCTATGAACATAGTGGCGTATGCGTCCTTGTTATATGTAGGAGCATCTTCTGGGTATATGCCCAGGAGAGGTATTGCTGGATCCTCAGGTAGCACTATGTCCAATTTTTTGAGGAAATGCTATACTGATTTCCAGAGTGGTTGTACCAGCTTGCAATCCCACCAAAAGTGGAAGAGTGTTCTTTTTTCTCCACATCCTAGCCATTATCTGCTGTCACCTGAGGGTTTTTTAATTGATTGATTGATTGATTGATTTTTGTTAGATATTTTCTTCATTTACATTTCAAATACTATCCCAAAAGTCCCCTATACCCTCCCCACAACCTGCTCCCTAACCCACCTACTCCTGCTTTCTGGCCCTGGCATTCCCTTGTACTGGGGCATATAATCTTCACAAGACCAAGGGCCTCTCCTCCCATTGATGGCCTACAAGGCCATCCTCTGCTACATATGCAACTAGGGTTTTTGATCTTAGCCATTCTGACTGGTGTGAGGTGGAATATCAGGGTTGTTTTGATTTGCATTTCCCTGATGACTAGGTATGTTCTATGCCATTCTTTATTCCTCAGTTGAGAATTTGTTGTTTAGCTCTGTACCCCATTTTTAACAGGGTTATTTGGTTTTCTGGAGACTAACATCTTGGGATGAAATTCTTAAGACAAGGGGTGGAACAAGAAAAGGCATCCTGAGTGAGGTAACCCAGTCACAAAAGGACACACATGATATGCACTCACTGATAAGTGTATATTAGCCCCAAAGCTCAGAATACCTAAGAAACAATTCACACACCACATGAAGCTCAAGAAGAAGGAATAACAAAGTAAGGATACTTCATTCCTTCTTAGAAGAGTTAACAAAATACTCATGGGAGGAGAAGCAGAGACAAAGTGTGGAGCAGAGTCTGAAGGGAAAGGCCATCCAGAGACTGCCCCACCTGGGGATCCATCCCATCTACAGTCACCAAACCCAGATATATTGTGGATGCCAACAAGTGCTTGCTGACAGGAGCCTTATATAGCTGTCTTCTCCTGAGAGGCTCTGCCAGAGACAGACAATTACAGATGTGGATGCTCTCGGCCAACCATTGCACTGAGCATGGTGTCCCCAATGGAGGACTTAGAGAAAGGACTGAAGGAACTGAAGGGGTTTGCAACCCCATAGGAGAAACAACAATGTCAACCAACCAGACCTCCCAGGGCTCCCAGGGACTAAACCACCAAAGAAAGTGTATACATGGAGCAACCCATGGCTCCAACTGCATATGTAGCAGAGGATAGCCTTGTAGGACATCAATGGGAGGAGAGGCCTTTGATTCTGTGAAGGCTCAATGCCCCATTGTAGGGGAATTCCAAGACAGGGAAGTGGGAGTGGGCGGCTTGATGAGCAGGGGGAGGGGCTTGGGGGTTTTCAGAAGGAAACAAGGAAAGGGGATAACATTTGAAATATAAATAAAGATAACATCTATTTTTTTTTTTTTTGAAAAGGAAAGTCCTTTCTTATGCTGGCGTTACAAGATATGGCCTCTGTGTTCTTCTAGCAGTTTTCATGTTTCAGTTTTCAGATTTAGTTTTTTTTTCTTTTTTCATTTGGAGTTTGTTTTGTACAAGATATTATAGTTCTATTTCTCTGTTCTGCCCTTGCATATCAAATTTTCATAGCCTTGTTACTTGGAGATGTTTTTCCAGTTTATTTTGGCATCTTTGTCAAATATCAAATGTTTGAAGTTGGATTCATGCATGTTGAATCTTTGATTTTTTTTCCATTGGTCTACATGTCTGTTTTTGCCAGTAGCTCATTATTTTGATTCTACATTTATATCTATGACTTTTTCATATATCTTGAGATTCGGGATGATAATCCTTCCAGCATTATCAATTTTGCTCAGGTTTGTTTTGGCTATCCAGAGTCTTTTGTGCTTCCATGTAAGTTTTAGAATTTTTTCCTATTTCTTTGAAAAATTAGATGGGGATTTTTATTGGGATTGTATTGAATCTGTAAGTGGTCATTTTCACAGTATTAATTCTACCAATCAATGAGCAGATGCCTTTCCATTTTCTAGTGATTTTCTCTGTCTCTTTATCCAGAGGTTTAAAGTTTATTTTGAAAAGTTCCTTTACATCCTTGGTTATGTTTATTTTTAGATTAAAAAAATTCTTTAATATCATTGTGAACGGGAGTGTGTCTTTCTCAGAATGTTTGTTATTGGTGTATATAAAATATTGATTTGAACAAGTTGAATTTATATACCCTCACATTATTGAATTTCTATAAGTTTTCTGGTAGAATATTTGGGATCATTTGTGCATAATATGCTATCTGAATATTATAAATATAAATAGAGATAGTTTGACTTCTGCTGTTCTAGTTTTACCCCCTTAACCTCCTTGTTTATCCAGCTAGAACTTTGAGCAGAATGTGGAAAAGAATTGGGAAAAGTAAACAGCCTTCTTTCATTCCAGAATTCATCTAGAATGCTTCGAAAGTTTCTACATCTAGGATAATGTTGGCTGTTTTTCTTTTATATAGATATTATATTATGTTGAACTATGTCCCTCTAGCTCTACATTCTCTTAGACTTTCCATAGCAATAAATGCCATATATTTCAAAGACTTTTTCTGCATCTACTATAATGATCATGTGATTTCTATTTTTAAGTACACTGGTGTGGTTCACTACATTTATTGATTTGAATATGTTGAAGCATCACCGCATTTCAGATATAAAGCAAACTTGGCCATGGCTGATAATCTTTTTGTTATATGTCTGTATTCTGTTTTCAAGTATTTTGTTGAGCAGTTTATTGATTTAAATTATTGAGAGCAATAGTTTGTTACTATGTTCATTAAAAGTCAGATAACATTAAATGCTTGCGGTGGAGTCAGTTTCTCTTTATTTTTTGTTTATTTATTAATATCAGTGTGTGTATATTTGTAAAGAGGATTACTCAATTGGTTTACAGGTTGTGGTCAGAGAATTTCAGCCATTAGATCATTTCATTTCACAATGGAAATATTGAGAATCTAGTAGTTGTTCATTCCACAAAGCTGGATGTCTCAGCAGTTGAAATCTGACACTTCAATGCTGGAGGATTCCTAGAAGGCTGATGATCTTTGCTCCATATTGGTCTCTTGAAGAAATTGTTGAGCTTAATACTGGTGACAGCAACACAATAGATGCTCTTGCCAGCCAGAGTGAAAGTAGGCTGTCCAAATGCAAAGTTTCCTTTTTCCATGCCCTTTTATGTGATCTGTCCCTGGAAGGTGTGGCTCAGATTTATGGTGGATTTATTTTTTGCTTTAAATTATCTTATTTGGAAAACCCACTCAGCAATGCATAGCACCTTGAGTTTTATTTGATCCAGATGTAGACATATTGACTGCAATTTAATTAGTAATTACAACCAGTTATGTGTCTTCTCTTTACTGTAATCCACTGCACAAATCAAGCTTCTCTAATCAAAGCTGAAAGCAGCCCAGATCTATGCATATAAACAAAGATATTTAGAAGACACTTCAACATCATGCCTATTTATCAAAATAACAGTAGTAGATATTACTCTAGGGATATGGCTAAAATATGATTATAGTACTAGGCATGAAATTACCTACTATAGATAAATCCTCAAATCTAACTAAGTGACCAGTTACTATTATTTTCCTGTGTAGGCATATACACAGACACATATAACTTTGTCATGTCAGTACTGTAGCATTTGGTGTCCAGTACTGGGCAAAACAATTGATGTATTTTCTCCACAATAAACCTGAATTGTACCTTTCAGCAGTATGGATATTTCCAAGTCAGTATGAGATTGATTTCATAAGTCCTGTAGGCAAAGAGTATGGTGCCTTCATCAATAGGATCTTACATTTTGTTAAAGTGGATAACTAAGGGCAGTAGCAATACCTTGGATTATTTTGGAGCTGTCTTGGGTTTCCCTGACTCATAGGCAGGTATCCCATGTCTTGGTCTATGATGTTCACTTAATAACCCATAGCTTCTCAGAGCAACATTGTCCAGCAAGAGTTCAAATTCCTTTTTTGAAGTTATATTTTACATTTTCTTTTTTTGTGGTTTATTTATCCTTATGGTCAAAACAGGTAGCAGATTGAATTCAATCCTATATTTGTAGTAAGGAAAGGTAAGGGATTAGTAAATAGTTAAATATCATAGAATCATAAATTTCAACTGTGCATACTGTAGAGGAAATGACCATTTTCCTAGGATTTCATTGCCACTCCCAGGTCATTAATCTTTTACTCACCAACAAAACTTTTTACTCTAATATTTATACCCTCAAATTACTATAGTCTATTAATTCTAGGATACTTCTACTTACTGCCAGTTTTAGCATGTGATTTCATCTATACCATGTCAAATTCCACCATCAAATTTGTTGTTTTTCCTTTTTACATTGATGCATATTCAACTAGTTCTTTGATTGTATTATATTCACTGATTTCAGATGCCCTTCAGTTCAGTTGTTCACACATGAAAACTGTTGTGTTGTGTTATGTTATATTATGCTATGTTGCCATGTAATTTTATGACCATCCAGAAGTGTTTTCTCTTGGAAACATGAAGCTACATTATTTTCTCCATCCAGTGATAACTTCTACCTAGTTAAAATACTCCAGTACATTTATTCCTGCTCTTAAACTCATTGAAATGCCCAGTCCCTTGAATTTTCCATCATTTTTTATTCTAGTAGGCTTATTCATATTTATTTATCCATTCACAACAACAACACGAAAAACCTAAACTGTATTATTAGATCTGTTAAGTGCTAGGTCCTGTCTCTCTGAGTTATACTGACTCTTTTTGCTTTGATTTTCTAGATGCCAGAAAAACATAATTACATGAGTACACATTTGTGTGTATATTCAAGTTAACAAATGAGTGAATCGATACACAGGTTATGATATTTTTTCTAGTACATTTTAAACATGCACCAGATATTAGTCATTGTCTTTCAAAATTTCAACTTAAACTAATTTAATTATTCTCTTTCTCCATTCTACATATCTGCTCCTGAAACACAAAATACCCAAATACATTGGTGATAATGTAAGTTCATGTCTGGCAACATGATTGGACACTCATTTCTGCTTGTAAATCCTTTCATGTGTCACAATCTCTCTCTCTCCCTCTCTCTCTCTCTCTCTCTCTCTCTCTCTCTCTGACACACACACACACACACACACACACAAAACAAAAACAACAAAGACAACTTCTAATTTTATACAATTCTTTAAAATGTCTATTCTATCACTTACATTTTGTTTATATTATCAACAAATAAAAATAATCTTTTAGTAGAAAAAATCACTAAATCATCGATTTGCAATGTCATCAATAAAGTTATTAGTCTCTTGAGCATGCCTATATTTTCCTTTCCTCCTTTTTCAGATAAAGACGGGTTTCTTTCTTTCTAAGGGCTGATGATATATCTCAGTGGTAGAGTTCTGTATATGTGAAACACTTAGTTCAATTCCCAGTACTTCAAAAATAAAAATAAAACAAAACAGCAGAAAAAAACTAGAAAATTGAAAGTCAGAGCAAATGTTTTTTATTCCACTAATTCTTTCAACATTATGTTTTGTGTGATCCACCTCTGTCTTAGATCTTAATTGTGTTTTCTGGTTCTTGCTTATCTATCTATCTATCTATCTATCTATCTATCTATCTATCTATCTATCTATCTATCTACCTACCTACTTACCTATCTATCGATCTATCTATCCATCCATCCATTAATATCCATCCATCCATCAACCCATATACCCATTCATCTATCTATTCTGAAATATCCTTAGATATTAAAACAGGATCTAATAGGTAGCACAGACTGGTCTGTAGCTTGCTTTATAATGTTTTCATATCCATGATTCCCTTTTGTTCCCTAAAAGTAAAATTATAGACTGCACTGTCAGACTTTACTAAATATCTGCCATCACAATAACAATCCCCCCATGCCTATTTTCTTATCATTTCTTCTTCATTTTATATCATACATTTGTAAAATGATATTTATATTCTGTCATTTGTATTTTCAATTTCTTCTCATTCTCGTCATTTTCAGTCTAAGTTATTATCCTATCATTCTATGAACTTGTTTTGGAAATTGTAGTCTTGATTTACATGGCAACTTCTCTCCTCTGAATTTTGTTAAACCTCCATAGAATTTATTCATCAATACTCATGAAATCCTCTTAATCTAATGATTTTCAAATTGATGTGTCCAGGGTATGTACTTATTATTTCTAGGTATATCCTACATGGTGTCCTTGCCCATGGTTCTAACTAACAGCAATTGCTTGCTAATCTATACATGTTGCTATTCAGGACAGATTTCTCCTCTTGTCTCTACTTAGATAGTTCACAGACTAAATGTATATAAATATGAGCTCATCTTCATACCACATTATCTCCTTCATTTTATATCACATACATTAGAACAGTCCAAGTTAGAAGCCTGAGAACCATCCTTATCTTCTACATTCCCACCATGCTGCATCTTTTTTTCCTGAAAAATCCATAAACACATCCTATAGCTTTGATATCCCAAAACCTAACTGGAACCAGACACCTTTGTGTGTATTTTGTTCTTTCTTAATTTAACTTATTTACTCCTGCAATTCCTTAGTTTCCCTCCTATGACAATAAGAATAATGTAAGCGAATTCCTATTTCAATGAGGTATTTTAATGTTTTATATAAGTAAATAATGAACTCACATTTACAAAATATCAGTATTGTGTTAAGGATCATATTGGTTTTGTCAGCCTCCTTTTATCCATCTGCTTCTGTTTATAATGCCACTACCTAGTTCGGACTGTCATCATCTTCTTGTACATATTACTACAATCACCCTTAATTTGTTTCCCTGCCAGCAGTCTTGTCCCTATTCAATGCATGTTCTTTGTTGTCATCAGAGAAATCTGTTTAGAATGAATAACAGATTGTATCATTCCCTTTAAAAAAAACACAGATGGGTTTTGTTATGTAGTAGTGTATCCACACTCTTTCAGATGTCACAAGGCTCTAGGCCTACATCTTGTTTTCTTTGGCACCTTCTTTGTGTTTGACAACAATATTTTTTAAAATTGCTTGGAATTACTTAATTGCTCTATGTTCTCTCATGCTTCCTTGCCTTTCTACACTTATATTGTACAAACTGCACCTGGAAAATTACATCTTGAATATAAAACAGAGTTGGATGTATCACATCCCCTGTGAGTTATTTTCTGAACTCCTTTCACCATCTGACTTCTCAGTGTTTCCATACACCCCAACTAGTGTTTTATGCCCATTAGCATACATGCTACATGTCAGGCTCTCCATCAGTTCACAACCTCCAGTAATAAGACATTATTGTTCTATTTAATCTCTCTATATCTCTAATTTACTACTAGGCTGGACATGACGTGTATGCTCAATAATGTTTATATATTAAATTAGTGTGAGATATTATAATTAACCACTAACATTTTTTAAATGAGAAGAATCTTTAGAATATAAGTGTGTCTAAGAGGACCTAGGGATAGTATCACTATGTTTGAATATTGGATTTGAAAGAGTGTAACTTTGACTGGCTTGAGAAAATTGAAATAGTTAAAGGATCATTAAGAAGGAAAAAATTCTCTAAGATTACTTCATCTCTGAGAAATCCTTGCCAAATTACATAGTATTCCTGCCCCTGGATATTCACCAGGGATTGGTTTTAAAATGCCTTTCACATACCAAAATCTGTAGGAGCTCTCAGTCTTTACATAAACCAACCTGGTATTCATGTATAATCTCATATGCTTTAAATCCTGTTTTGATTTATTATAAAATAAAATAAAAATATATCATAAATAATCATTGCTGTATTATTTCAGAAATAGTAAGAAATATGTGTCTATGTGTTAAGGATAGATAAAAAGTTTTACCAAATATTTTCAACTTGAGGTTAAATGTTATATTTTTAACTTATGAGTGTGAAAGGTTGAGTCTATTTCCAAACCATTTCTTCTCATTTCTTGCAGGTTTTGGAACTCAGTTTCTATGTTTTTGTGAATCAAAAGGAAGGAAATTAATTGAAGAGTATTTGTTATATATACATGCTCATACCCTAAAACAATCCTTTGTTTTCCTCAGTTCTCAGTATAGAATTTATTAGTTACATTTAAAGAGCTCTTATCATTTGTAAATATAATAATCCACAGCAGATACTTTTTCTGTTGAAAAGCCTCCAGCATTTTCAAGTGAATTTTGCTCTCATCCTCCAAAAGGAAGTTCATCTGTGGTATATCAGTAAACAATGCCTATTTGAGTATTAATAGAAGTAATCTTAACACTAAGAAACTATACTGAGAGTTTTGTCAATAATTCTGTCCCCAGAAAGATAAGCCTCAGTCGTTAATAAACATGGTACTTTTAAAATAGAAACAGTGAGCATCACACGCATACACGTAAGCATATTCACACAAATGCACACACACTGTTCAAAGCTTTTCAGCAGGTTGGATGCTGAAAGAAGAAAGCAAAAGGACCACACAGAAAATCATGTCTGCTGCTTCCTATTTTTGGATCTACGCAATCACAGAGTGAGTCACCGTCAGTGATGGTTAAAATTTTTACTGACGCATTTAGCAGGGACAGGGCAGAGAATCATTTATGTGAGATGATTTGAAGGGCACTTGGAGACCTCCTTGTTCTTCCAAATATCATGTCTTATAGTCTGCTAATGACATTTGCAATTACTACTTCCTTGTCACTCAAAGGATACATTACCACATTATAAAGTGTTAGCTCACCGAATCAGACAGCTGTCAAACAAAAAGGCTTGAAGATAGAATGAAAATCAGAGATTTTTTTAAATGTAGGGGATAGGCAGTAACAATTTATTGGAATATCTAAAGCAAAGGACTTCAGGAGTTTTCCATCCCTTTAGAAATAATAGGGGTGTGTACACAGATTCGTCAGGAACACCATACCACATGTTCACATAACAGCCACCATTGCCCCCGAATCCTAATCCCTTTCCTAACCCTAGCAGACTTTACTGATCTCCCTACCTGCAGGTCCTATCCAGATGTAGAAGATTTTATCTCAGTTCTGCGTCCACTCTAACAATTACAGAACTTAGTCCATAATCTTCTGCCACAAAGTCTAACCGCTATATTTCCTTATTTTATGCTTTGCTTACCTTTGTCAACATGCTCTAAAAGTAGCTTTTGCACACAGTCTGTTCTCTGAATTAAGGAAAGGAAATCTAATCAACAAAATCATCAGAGGATAGGCATTTTCTTACCAGCAGTCCAGTCATACCCACGTTCACATGTTTTCATTGTCTTTCCACATAACCTATTCTCTATTGGCTTGCAGTCTGGATGACATCATTAGTGCTGGCCCTACTATGTCAAATTTTAGGGAGTTATATGTTAATTGTCTGTGTTGTGGACTATTCTCTAAGAAGAATAAGATAAGAGAAATAAGGATTTTGATTGAATATATTGGTAAGAGAAGTTGAAGGCAGGTGAATTATGTCTACCTCTTACATGTATTGTAAAGATATCAAGTATAAATAAATATTTCAAATGTTGAATTAGAACAGATAAACCATTACCTACCCAGGAAAGCCAGTTTAAAGAATACATTTTTGAAACCACTTAATATATTTTTTTGAATTACTGTGTGCTGAGTTGGGTATTGTACTTACTCTTAGTAGAGAATTTCCTTAAATTTGTATATTATGCACTTCACAGGAATGTGCTGGATTTCTACAATGAAGCATATACTCTATTAGTTACTGTCATATCACAAAATGATCTAGCAACAAATGTGAAAGAGAAAATGAGACTTAGAGAGAGGTTACACGGATGTTAGATTGAGTGGGAAATGGAAAAGGTAGTGTATATAAGGGAGGAGAATTTACCGAAATACATTTTATTTGGAAACATTGAAATAATATCTTGTATCCTAATTAAAACATTTTAAAATTCAATAAAACAACTATAAATAGATTTTGAGTTTGAAAATTTGGCCTTTAAATGTGACATTTTCGAACCTATTAGCTGTGTCTGTGGGCAAGTCACTTCACCACTTAGATTTATCATCTTTAAAATATTGTAGAGCAACTCTTTACTCCTTCATGGTTATTGTAAAATGTAGAAAGCTAGCTACAAAATAACTGATATACTAAATATCAGATAATAGCTTAGTCTCTGTAATGTTACCTGTGTGTGTGTTTTTAGAGCTAACGATTTGGTGTTGAATAATTAATTGGTGTTCTTTTCCCCAGAAAAGACTATTTCTCCCAGGCACAGAATTATTTAATTGTCTGTAGTTCTGTGTTGAAGGTTGAGGCCCCTTCTTGTGCTTTTTCTGCCGAAATTAGCATGTCTACTGCTATTGTACTTGTTCACTTCATGTTTTGGCAGCCATATTTGTGAAAATTTATAAGTATACATATTCTTAGGAGACACAAACTTACAGCAAACTCACTGATCTTCTGGCTCATGCAATCTTTTCATCATCTTCTCTTTGCAATAATTTCTGAGCCTTAGGCATGTAAATTGTGTTTTAGATATTCCCATTTTGTTTGGGTGAGGTTTTCTATAATTGTCTTTACTGCAAAGAGAAGTTTCCTTGATGAAGGGTGAAGTCTACACTTATCTCTGTGCATAAAGACAAATATTTAGAATATAGCTTGGGATTATGCTGGACTACTAGAATGGTGGTTGTAGGTACACCTTTCAGGTATCTGGGTCTGTGACATCACTAGCCCTGGGAAGCTGGCTAGGTTTTCAATACTAGCATGTTTTCACTCTTGTTGAATGGCCTTAAGTTCAATAAGAGAGCTATTGACTACCACCAAGTTATGAGTGTCATTACTTTCAATTAAACCTTAGGGTAGTTATGCTGTGCTGGCCATTGTAGTGGTTCATAGGCACCATAGCTGAATACTGCTGTTAGTTGCTTCCCTCCTTCAGAAACACACATGGCAGTTTGGGGTACCATGAAAGCTTCTTCCCTGACGATTAGCTTTCATGTCAGTTACAGTTCAGGGACCCCTGTGCCCTGTGTCTGAAGTGCAGTGTTTTTAGCAGTAGAAATGCCTCCTTCTATTTTTCTGATATAACCAAGGGCAATAGAAATGCCCTGCAATATTTTGGGAATCTCTTGGACAATGACCAACACCTTAGATGCTGCTTGATTCTTGCAGGGAGTATGTCCAGCAAACGTGGGGAATTTTCATTTAAACTATGTATATTTATGTGGTAACTTATGTTTATCATAAGTATTTTGGGTAGATCATTAACAATATGATTTCTTATGACTTTTTCAAGCACTCTTGCTATTATTTTATTCTTGCATTCTTCTGCATTTAACTCTTTCTCCTCTCCTTAATTAGTGTACCCTCCTTTTTCCTGTTTTCCCTATCCATTCACCAAGATATTGCTATTTCCCTCAGAAAGAAGTTTTATCACCATTTAGCATTTTCCGATCCAAGAAAATCGTAAAGGACAATAATACATTTTTATTCAATATGGTTACCAAGTAGCCTAATAATTAGGTAAAATGTGAAAGCTATTCCCCCCCATCTTTTCATAGAAACAACCATGTGGACAAATTATTGTAATAGATTCCCTCCTGAAAATGTTTCTAGTTGGTAAAAAACATATTTGTTGGAACTAGATTTGGTTCTGCATGACTCCAAAGGACTGGGAAGAATTATGGTTTATTCAATAAGCCACTGGGTAAAAGACCTAGGATTTAATATTATATATTCATGGGCTTAATCTCTTGAAAAGAAAAAAATGTTTGCATTAACTAGGTGCCCACATATCTGATTCATATTTGTGTTTCCACTATAATATATTCATAGGTCATACCATCATTATGATCAAGTATTTATCAGGAGACAACTGAAAACATTTAAGAGACTATGCTATTAATTCATGATTTATGTTCACACTTTACCTAAACCATGTATAATGTTAACTTTGACAGATGTTAAGACTTTTTAAAAATAAAATCAACCTGAGTGAGGTAACCCAATCACAAAAGAAGTCACTTGATAGGCACTCACTGATAAGTGGATATTAGCTCAGAAACTTAGAACACCCAAGATACAATTTGCAAAGCACAAGAAAATCAAGAAGAAGGAAAACCAACGTGTGCATACTTCATTCCTCCTTAGAATAAGGAACAAAATGCCCATGGAAGGAGTTACAGAGACAAAGTTTGGAGCTAAGATGAAAGGATGGACTATCCAGAGACTACCCCACCCAGGGATCCATCCCATAATCAGCCACCAAACGCAGATACTATTGCACATGCCAGCAAGATTTTTGCTGAAAGGACCCTAATATAGCTGCCTCTTGTGAAGCTATGCCAGTGCCTGGCAAACACAGAAGTGGATGCTCACAGTCAGCTATTGGATGGAACACTTGGCCCCCAACAGAGCAGCTAGAGAAAGTACCCAAGGAGCTGAAGGGTGCTGCAACCCTATAGGTGGAACAATAATATGAACTAACCAGTACCCCCAGAGCTTGTGTCTCTAGCTGCATATGTAGCAGAAGATGGCCTAATAGGCCATCACTGGGAAGAGAGGCCCCTTGGTCTTGTACAGTACAGGGGAACGCCAGTGCCAAGAATTGGGAGTGAGTGGGTAGGGGAGCAGGGAGGAAGGAGGGTATAGGGGACTTTCAGGATAGCATTTGAAATGTAAATAAAGAAAATATCTAATAAAAAATTTAAAAAACAATAAAATTAATAGGCCAATGCCTTAGCACAAAATCAATTCACCCTGCTTCCTTAAAAGTTTTATTAATTTATTTTCTTTGGTGTACAAAGTATTGGGTTTTATAATTAATACACAAATTTTCATGCATGTGTGTCATTCCACATTACTCACTTTTGGTTCTGTTGCTTTTTCTTGTCTTCCCCTTTCCCCTCCTAACTTTTTTCTTTCCATCTTGGGACAGAAATTGATTGGTGGCTTTCATGGTCCTTAGCATTAATGCTAGAATGATATTTCAGTTCTGTGTTGTTGTGCCCATCTTCCTTAATTTTAGTTGTACTTATACCTGCAGGAGTAAGTAACCATTTACCCTTGCACATATCCTTACAAGTCCTGAGATGTTTCTTATTTAATCAAGATACAATGTGGTGTGAGTACAAAATGTGGCTTAAAATCACCTTCCTTTTCTTTCAAGGCCTTACACTGAGTAGTTTTGCAATATAGAAGAGACATTTACCATCTTGGAATTCTTCTTCATATAATTAATAAATATTGTTTCTAAGAGGTCTTCTAGCTCTAAAGCACACTGTACCTAATTCCACATTCTCAACACCCTTCCTTCAGTTTTACCTTTCCCCTTTGTTTTAGAAAATGGAAAGCCATGTCCTAAGAGGTATCAAAAATTATTTTTGTCCTTCATATATCTCCTGGACAACATTTCTGCCAATTTACTCTCCCTTAAGAAACTTAAGACAATAGAAACATAAATTCCAATCAAGTCGAGAGCTATTACTAAGTGCCTACATATATAATATATATATATATATATATATATATATATATATATATATATATATATATATATATATATATAAAATTCTAGACTCAGAATTAATTGAAAGCAAAACTTGTTAAAACCTGTTATGAAAAGAAAAATATGTAGCATTTATTTCTTGATACAGCAGAGAAATACAAAGAACTGCTTAGAGAATCATAGACTGCATGCAAAAATAATCCTCCAGGGCCATTTCAATTTATCTATTTCGTGGATGAAAAGACTGGTGTCCAAAGAAGTAAAGGGATTTTCCAAGACAGAGAGTAGATCAAATTCAGAGATAATTCTCAGCCCAAGGGTTTCAACAAATTTGTGAATTAAACTTGGGTCAGAGTCATACTAACTGACAGGGCCTAGATCATTCTCCCTGCTACACTAAAATGCCAAACTCCCTCTGGGAGAAGAGAAAAAGAGAACTGAGATACAATTAAATTTAACATTGAAATATTTTCCTTATTTAATGTTGAAGAGCTGCTGAGGCATGAATTATTTCTATTTCACACAGAAATTAATCACAAAGAAATTAATGATTAAAGTGCTTAATTGGCTTGCCCATCCATGATCACATCCAAAGCTGGTGACAGAATGAGTATTTAAACAGTGCTTTCTATTTCCAAACACATTTTCTTCTTGATACTCAATATGAATACATATGCACTAAGTACCTATGGGCACATTTGTAAACATGTATGTGTGTGTGTGTGTGTGTGTGTGTGTGTGTGAATATGTTAAATATATTTAATGGTAATATATTATCATAAGAGTGTATGTGAAAATTAAGTCTTCTGTGTAACTTGAATTCTCAGAGATTATTTGATTTTTGCAATTTTTCTCTAAAGCTAATACATACTGGGTTCTTAGAAGACTAGTTAGCATGTCAAAGGAACAACCATTATGGAAACCAAGATTCATATGACATTTGAGGACTTGTAACTATTCATCTAGCTCACAAAACATGAAACAGGTTTTAGAGATCAGCATAAAATATGATGTCTCACTTTTAACAGACAGGCATATGTGTGTACACACAGAGGGGGAGACTGGTAAACAGATACACATTCTCTCTCTCTCTCTCTCTCTCTCTCTCTCTCTCTCTCTCTCTCACACACACACACACACACACACACACACACACATATATACTAGATATTTGTAAACAGTAATATATCATTATATGGTCATGTTATATGTTTTATGTTCTTATAATTGATATTCTCTCTTCCTACATCTTCTTTTATTTTACAGATAAATACAAGTGGATGGGCTGTTAAAATAGGGCTAAAAGTAGAAACCCTGGTCTAGAGGATTGGCAGTATATTTTGCCCTCTTTTTTTTTTTTTAATATGGTTAGCTAGATATGAAAAAAATCCATTTTTCTCTTTCCATCCTGAAGTTTCAGAAAATAGAGATATGTGGATTGAAGTTGTAGCTCAGTGGTAAAAGGCCTATTGGTATGTGTGAGGGGCCCTGAATTCTATCCTCAATACCAAAAATATATGATAAAAGAAAATTGAGATATGTGTCCCTCATAAAAATGTATTCTGTAAATTTTTTTTTAGAGTGAGGCACTCTATCAGTGCTGGAAAAGCCTATGCTTAACCAACAATCCAGAGCATAATCCCAATCCATACCCTAAAAATATACATAACTTTACCACTTCTCAATTAAAACCACTTTTTCTGGCCCATTAATCAACATGAAAACCTATGTAAGGTAAATAGAATAAAATATCTTCATTCATCTTTAACCTGTTCTAAAGAAAATTTTTAGAATTAAAATCCAAGAATGCAGTTCAGAAAATGGAGTAAAGCTTTATCAATTTCAAATGCATCTCTTATTCCTCTGTGCTTGGAAAGAGAGTGCTTCATATGTTATTATATCTTGAATATATAGTTTATTCTGTTGAGTTTTAAGTGCATTTTCACTAATTGGGTAGTTTTATTATTAACTAGCTGTCAATCTATTGGTGGGATGGTTGACAAACAGTTTGGACCTACAGTAGAATCTGAAGAAGACGGGGCTTGTCTAAACAATGTGAAGAGTAGGATAAGGAGAAACAAGAGATGGGAGTGGGGAGGGGTAGCAATAGAGAATGTGAGAACAAGCTATCCCTCTAGCAGGGGACAGAGCATTATTGATTCCAAAGCTGTTCAGCTGCTTCTAGCCTCAGGGCAGTGACATTATTAAAAACTTCAATTTGGTGACAAATACCTCACAGAATCTCTTGAAGCTGGCTGGGGAAGGGTGGCAGCTTCTTGACAGACTAAAATTGTATTTGTCAGTTCAAGCCAGAGTATGGAGACTGAGAACGTTTTTTAGGATGCCCCCATGCCATTCTGCCACAGCCATGCCCACATATGCAAACTCACATGCGCAATCACTTGGAGAATGTCCCAATATTCCTAGCAAGGAAATATTTGCTATGAAATTGGAGAAGTTGGGAAAGAAAAGTGTTTGAGCTAGATGAGCTCCCATAAGTGTTCTGGTAAGACTGCCTAGAGGGTCTGTCTGAGGTGTTAACCAATCTGGACCTTGGCTCCTTTTTTTTTTTGAGAGAGAGAGAGAGAGAGAGAGAGAGAGAGAGAGAGAGAGAGAGAGATTGGGGAAGCTAAACAAAACACGAATTAAGTATTTCTGAGTCTTCTGTGTAATGCTACAATTTATTATCTGTTGCTTGCATTACTACATTATCTTCAAATTGATATTACTTCCTTAATCCAACTTCTCAGCAGTTGCCTCTACATGATAACCAGAGAAATTTCTCCAACATATATATTCTTCTGTAATTTTCATACTTAAAAAACTTATAAAGTATTTTCCCTCTTTTATAGCATTAATTTCTATAATCTAGGTCACGTCTTTATATTCTTACCATATCTTATATTTTAATATCTTATATTTTTATCATTTTGTGATTGATTATTAGTAAGGGGGAGTAGGGAAATAGAGAAAAATCATACATACTAAAGTTGGGACTCCTGAGGAATAAAAATGATACATTGAAAAAATCTCTATATCCTCACTGACCAGAATAAATGGATAATGAATAGATTTTTGAAATAACAACCAATGAATAGATAAATATAATCTCAATATGCAAAAAAAACTAACTATAAGTGACCGAATTCTTTAATGATTTGCAAAATCAAATTCTCTGGGTCCATTATAATGACAGATATGGTAAAGTATTTTGAATTTTGTAAAGATATATAAAAAGGCAGATTTTCCTTTTATTAAGACACAAAGAAAATTGGACAGTTATATAGGAAACGTGCTATGCCCCACTGATGGAGTGGGAAAAAACATTGGGGCAATCAGAGAATTCACTCTTTAAAGAAGTAACAGCCTGTACCAGAACACTGCAAGAGTATTAACACCCAGAAAACATAGTAGACTTTGTAGAGATATTCTCAGGCCCATACAAGCTCAGGCAAGATTAAATTGACTGTTCAGAAAACTACACGTCAATATTAGTCAAAAATCAGGATTATATCACACTGGTATTGATACCTAACAATTAGTAGGAAGATGATGATTTTTTGCTAAAATACTTGCACTTTTTAAATTTTTTCCTTCAACTATACATTATCATTTATTGTATGTGTTCTTTGTGCAGAGGTTCAATAACACAGATATGGCCTTTTGTATAAAACTGATGTTTATCCAATTTATTTTGTCTATTGATTGACTTTTTATGTATTTAAAAGACAGTTTACAAAATCTTTGTGACCAATTTAAACTTTGTTCATTGATAACAAGTGTTTTCAAATGTGTTTGCCTTGTAGCTGTAACAAGAGACAATTATCCTTAAGGTTAAGAAGCAATATTTTTACCTACTCAGGACCCTCCATTTTCATAATTTAATTAGCAAATCAGACAAAGAAAACACTCAGATATTTCTCTGCATGAAATTACTCTTATTGATAATGTACACCATCATTTGAAAAATTATTTATTTTTAGTTTTTTTATGATCATAACCAGTAAGGATAGTTTTAATAACAAAATATAATAAAATAAAAATAACAAGTTAAAAAACAGGATTGGTAAAAACAAAAACAGAAAAGAAAGGACCCAAGAGAAGGTACAGGAACCAGATAAAGCCACTTGCTCACAAACTCAGGAAAGCCCTAAAATAACATTAAATTAGAAGCCATAATGTATATGCAAAGAACCTGTAAGATAAAAAAATAGAGAAGGAAAGAATATAATAAAAATAAAAATTTGAAAGGAAACTTTTAACGTTTATAAAAGAATAGCCCTGACACAATATTATGAAACAAGTTACCTCCAAAAATGCTGTTGAGTTCATTTTTTTTAATGAAGCATTTAATTGGGGGCTTGCTTGCAGTTCCAGAGACTTAATCCATTATCATCCTGTTGGGGTGGATGGTAACAGGCAGACAGGTGCGAGGCTTGGGCTTTTGAACCCTTAAAGCCCATTGACATTCCCAGTGACACTTCCTTCACCAAGGCCACACCTCCTAATCCTCCTAATCCACTCCCTGGTGACCAACAATTCAAACAAATGAACCAGCAGGAGTCACTCTTATTCAAACCACCCCAGGTATCTATTCTTTAAACTGGACCTGTTCCCCCTTTTTTTTAATTAGATCTTTTCTTTTCTTTTTTCTTTTCTTTTCTTTTCTTTTCTTTTCTTTTCTTTTCTTTTCTTTTCTTTTCTTTTCTTTTCTTTTCTTTTTTCTTTTTTCTTTTTCTTTTTCTTTTTTTCTTTTTGCTTTTTTTTTGTTTTGTTTTTTTGAGACAGGGTTTCTCTCTTTATTTATATTTCAAATGTTATCCCCTTTCTTAGTTTTCTCTCTGAAAATCTCCTATCCCCTCCACCCTTCCCCTGCTCCCCAACCCACCCACTCCCATTCCTGGTCCTGGCATTCCCCTATACTGGGGCATAGAACCTTCACAGGACCAAGGGCCTCTCCTCCCATTGAGGACCTACTAGGCCACGCTATGCTACATATATAGCTAGAGCCACATGATCCACCATGTGTTTTCTTTGATTGGTGGTAAAATTCCAAGGAGCCCTGGGGGTACTGGTTAGGAGATGGAAAGATCTCCCATACTCATATATTGGCAGGATTAATATAGTAAAAATGGCTATCTTGCTGAATGCAATCTACAGATTCAATACGATCCCATCAAAATCTCAACTCAATTCTTCACAGAGTTAGAAAGGGCAATTTGCAAATTCATCTGGAATAACAAGAAACCTAGGATAGCAAAAACCATTCTCAACAATAAAAGAACCTCTGGGGGAATCACCATGCCTGACCTCAAGATGTGCTACAGAGCAATTGTGGTAAAAACTGCATGGTACTGGTACAGCAACAGACAGGTAGATCAATGGAACAGAATTGAAGACCCAGAAATGAATCCACACACCTTTGGTCACTTAATCTTTGACAAGGGAGCTAAAACCATCCGGTAGGAAAAAATGACAGCATCTTCAACAAATGGTGCCGGGTCAACTGGCAGTTATCATGTAGAAGAATGGGAATTGATCCATTCTTATCTACTTGTACAGACCTCAAGTCTAAGTGGCTCAAGGAACTCCACATAAAACCAGAGACACTAAAACTTACAGAGAAGAAATTTAAGAAAAGCCTCCAAGATATGGGAACGGGGGAAAATTCCTGAATAGAAAACATCAATGACTTGTGATGTAAGATGGAGAATCAACAAATGGGACCTCATAAAATTACAAAGATTCTGTAAGTCAAAAGACACTGTCAATAAGACAAAAAGGCCACCAACAGATTGGGAAAGGATCTTTACCAATCCTAAATCAGATATGGGACTAATATTAATTATATACAAAGAACTCAAGAAGCTAGACTCCAGAAAATAAAATAACCTTATTTAAAAAGAATGGAGTCCAGAGCTTAACAAAGAATTCTCAACTGAAGAATACCGAAGGGCTAGGAAGCACCTGAAAAAATGTTCAACATCCTTAGTTATCAGGGAAATGCAAATCAAAACAACCCTGAGATTCCACCTCACACCAGTCAGAATGGCTAAGATAAAAAACTCAGATGACAACAGATGCTGGCAATGATGTGGAGAAAGAGGAACACTCCTCCATTGCTGGTGGGATTGCAAGCTTGTACAACCACTCTGGAAATCAG